>NC_056737.1:257872537-257950037 GCF_019279795.1 Protopterus annectens
CTTATTAGGATTTTCATATCAAGAATGAAAATATAAACCACTCTGTTAGATGGACCTGATGAAGCTCAAGCAAAAGTGTTTTCTTAAATATAGTTCTGTAGTAGTAGCTCATGGTGTCTTGTCAGTATTTGTTTGTTAAAAATAAAAATAAAAACTTTTAACTAAGAAAGATGTTCCATGGCTACTGAGTTAGTAAACCCTAACTGTCATTTGAAAATATTCAAATAAGGGACTAACCCTTAACACTTTGGTATTAGCTCCTTGCTTTTCCATCTCCCAGATTTTCCTCTAATCAGCTCCCTTGGACCCTCCCACTGGCTTCAAATAACCAACCTGGTGAGTATAATGTATTAGAAGAAGAACACTTGTCCATCTACCTACTTAACTGAATAAACTACTGAAACTTCAACAAGGCATCTTTATTCCTCCCACAGGGAGGGCATCAAAAAGTGAGTCTTCTAAATATGCTAGCTAAAGTGATTTTATCGGGACTACTCCTTTGTATTCTGTTTATTTCTAAACTATATGAGACAGTTTAAAAAAAGCATACCAGACTCTCTAAGTTAAGAGGATACTTGTAAGACCTTAGGAAGAAGAATGTTATTCAATAACTTGACCACACTTTCCAAGTACCCCCATAATCAAAAAATAACTGGTCTGCCTGGAATAGGTGTAACGTCTTTAAGAGTCCTAAGCAGGCATTACAAAGTGGTAAGATGAGGTTCTGACAAAATCAATTTCTTAGCAGCACTTTTAATGAAAAAGACCTGTTCGTGGATACTTAGAAATTCAATTTTAAAAACTCTTAACAGGCTATGTTATAGTCATTCAAGCATGTTTTTTGAAAGTCAGTTATCGCACAAATGCTGATCACACATGGATAGAAATTGTTCAACATTTAATTTAACTATCTTATTACGCTTGTCAGAAGGTTTAATAATTAGGTGCTCATTTCTAGAAAATTTTCAAAGCTTGCCTTACCTTACCTTAGTCAAGTTAAATTTGTCTTTATTATAATGCAAATTATTAAAAATCTATTCATTTTCAAAAAGTAAATTATAAAAAAACCTATTAATGGCATATATTAATAGTTTTATTTTGTCTTAAAATTAGGCATGCATTTGCTTTTAACAGTGAAAATAAAACAGTCCCAATTGACATATCCATTCGCATCATTATCACAAATATGTGTCACAAGAATAAAAGCTGCAGGCATCAGCTGGTGAACAAGAGATACAAGGTTTTTAATTGGTTATTTAATTGTTTTTATTGATTGTGTTATTTATTGTGTTTGTGCTAAACAAATAGATTTGCCATGAAGGTCATTGCGACCAATGTATCAAGATGCTGTTTATCATGTTTCATTCTTATTCTGTGATTGTTTGACAAAAAGAGTGTAAACCATGACCCAAAAGTCACAAAAGTTACTAGCAACCTCTGTATTTGCACTGTTACAAAATGGAGATATTTGTAAGAGGGGGTAAGTGAGTAGGAACAAAACAAAAGTTTCATATTTTGTAAAGGTATAAATGCAGTTTTCAAGGAGAGCATGCTGGAGAACAGAATATGTTTAGCCATTAGGTGGCATAGGATAATGTTGGACTGATTTGGGATGATGAATAACATGAAGAAACATTTCTCCACAGAAAAAGCAGTATGTTCATGGAGAAGAATTCCAGCAAAGATGTTTTAAAAAATTGTACAGTCATAAGGGAACCACAACAGTAATAGAAAAAATAAAAAGAATGTAAAGACAAAGCCAGTGGTGAAACTAGTTCCCAGCAGTTTGCTGTTGGTCACAGCTGGAAGAGTAGATGATTGTTGCAGTGACTATCTGGTACATTTCTGCAGTGTGATACTGCAGGGGAATCTCTTTAGCTATTCAGATACATTATACTGCAATCTCCCTGACACTTCCTGCCTGAAAACCATGAGGGTAACTCCTTATTCTGGTAGTGTTACTGACCTTACATGTGGCAACTCTGCTATAATGCCCACTATAGAAAGTATATACTGTAAGCCCACTATAGAAAGTATATACTGCAAGCCCTTTTTGCATTGGCAAGGGGTGATTTTACCCAGAAACCCTGCATATATTGCATATTGATGGCCCGAAATGTTAATCAGCTGTGAAATCCAAAGTGATGTTCAAATCATACTCGGGGGTTTTTTTTTCCATAGCATCTATACATTTCCCTCAGCAGCATCAAAATCTCTTCCTTTTTGACATGGGTTAACATTTAGAATCCAATACTGAAATACATTTCTCTTGTTTAGGACATCTGTTTTGTATGCAACAATTAACTGAATGCGCATATTTTTCTTTTTTAATTATGCATATTTGAAAACGAAACAGATCAGTCATTTTAGCAAACAAAATATCACTCCATCTGTTCACCTAACATGCTTGTTAGACCTGCTCAAGCAGCAAAGCCTTACCATATCCAATCAAAGAAAACATGAAGGGTAATTTATTGCATTGCAATCAAATCTGTCTCCAAATACTATACTCCATTTAGGCAAGGCTTCATAGGAAGGCAGCTCACTCTTCCGTTAAAAGTGACTTGTGTCTTTCGACTTTTCCCGGTTAGGGGTCGCCACAGCGGAACTCCGGTCCGCTAATGATTGGCAGTAGATTTTTACATGCCGAGTTGCCAGCTCTGATGCACAACCTTCAATGAAGGTACGCCCATTCACGCATGTCTCCACACAGAAGATGCTCTAGCTGAGAATCGAACAGGACAACGTCTTACTGTGAGGCGACAACGCTACCACAGCATAGAAGTGACTACTGTTTGCCAAATGGAACCTGACCTTTACTTGAGTTTCAGAAGTACATCACTGTTAGGAAACCTATTGAAATATAGTTCAAGGGCATATAACACTGAAAATAAGCCAACCAAAGTAGGAAGCTGCTGAATTCACAGCTCCAAATCCATGTGCTCTGAGCATTTCACATCTATACATAAGAGAGTTTAATATACATTCATGAAGCTAGTATCAATAACAGATTTTTGATTTAGTTACAGGTGTTGGCATGGTTATCATTCTATGTTATGAATTTTAGAATGAAGAACATACCTCAGAGGTGAATGTGTATCGTTTCCACTGACAGACTCATAATCTCAGTTCATAACTAAGGAGTTTCTTGTCAAAAAACAAAATCAGTTTGAGTCAGACACCACATTTAGTTGTGATAATCTACACTATATAGACAGGATACATGACTGCAGAACTAACCTACATACGATTTCTTTTCACCTACCCTCAGGGAAGAGGCTGTTTCCACCACATCCTGCTTAATTATTATGCTAAGTCTTTGGTCTCGCATCAAGGAAAGAGGGATAAAAATTACTCTCATTGGTTCCTTAGTGCAAGGGAATAAAGCCATGACTGTAACTCAGCCCACCCAGGGATTATGACTGACCCAGGCAGTGCACAAAACAAGTGAGGGTAAGAGTGAATGGCTAAAAATGGCCTGCCCATCCTTGGGGACAGTCTGACTTTCTGTAGTGCTGGCATATACTGGGGATACAAAGATGCACGGCATGCAGCCTTTGTGCTGAGGACATAATGTTGGCTCTGCCATGTCATGTCTGCATACTGTGTGTACAGGAATGTTCCAGTCACAGGGAAAAGCATAGCAGCAGGCCATTGCATCTGCAATCTCACACATTAGCATCTAGAGGAGTGATTACGGGAAGGAAAAAAAAAGAAGTCCTTCATGCCTGCCTGGATGAAGGCCATGCCACCACTGACGCCTTCATGGTAATGAGGAATAAATGTGTAAAGTTGTGATGAGAGCATACTGGTCGGAAGGCATGGTGTAAGCAAATTAACCCTTAAAAGTATTCCCTTTTTTCTGAGAGTGGGGCACAAATTAAGGAGGTATGGCATTTAAAGCTTTCCACACTCATCTTTGGTAATAGAGGGGGCACACCTCTCAATCTCCAAGGATTAAAAATCATAGCAGAGGGTCAAAAAAATGAGCACTTTATTTTTCATAATGGATAGTCTTTATATACCAGACTGTACACGTGTTGCGGCAGTGGATCTTTGTATAGGCTTAGTTTATGTATTTAATAGAGTATGAACTCATTAGCAGGTCTATTTTATGAGAACCATCATAAATCTAGAAGGTGTAAGTATAAGTCTGAGGGCCAAAATCACAAAGCTATGCCTTAATCATAGCAACTGAGAGTTATGTCAGAGTGCCTGACCCCTACTAAAGCACTTCAAACATGAACTTGTTTGGGGTCTCTAGGAGACATTATGAGCTGGCAGTGGTGAATATAATATGTTGTTTTTTGGTCTCTGCTGTGTGCCATAGGTCCTTACTTGAGACATTGTTTTAAACTCAGAAATAATATTTAAAAACTGTTTACCACAGTGCACATATTTATGTGTTTACCTCAACATGCAAAATTTCATAGCACACAACAACCCCTATAAACAGTTACAGAAGGAAAAACATGATTTTTTTGTTGCTAAAAATCAGTAGCTTTTACCTTTCCAAAGATTACATTGAAAAGGTATACATTTTTGCAGATGAGGATGTAGTACCCCACAGAAGCAGTCCATTGTAGTCAATTGAAGAAAAATGAGGATGAAATCCTGGGTTAAAGTTCCAATTCTGCTGAAAAGCTCAACCCTTAAATTGCATTATTTAACTGTTATTGGCTTCACACTCAAGTGTGATAGCCATTTCTGTACTGTAAAAGTGTTTTTTCTGCTATATCTGTTATTTTTGAAAGAAAAAAAAAATCTTCCTATTAACTGTCTTACTAAGCTAGAAAAGTCCAGTTTTCAGATAATTTGCTGATACCTGGACTGTGTTTAAGCTTCTGTGATGCCCATACCTTACCTGGATAGAAGGAAGTTACTCTGTTCACCAGTGAGAGTGGGGAGCTTTGAACAGCCTACCTGTCCTTGGAGGAGTGGTTTCAGCCCAGAAATTATAGTTTTATTGGCCATTTTGGGCTAATTTCTCTCTCTTTCATCCTTCTGATATAAAAACCGCATTTGTGTGTTTTTTTGCACTTGTATCAGCTCAGCAAGATCTTGTCCAGGTGTCCTGCAGAGTCCTACAGCACCATAGAGAGAGAATAGAGAGACTTTGGAGTGTTTAAGTACCACTTTTCTGCTTTTTATTGCTGTTTATTGTTAATTCCGCCCTAAACTCTCGGTTTCTAGTGTTTACTGATACTCAAAAAGCTTGTTTTTAACTGCATTTGTACTTATTTACTGCCTGCACTTTAAAAAATCATTTTTGTATTAAATTGCATTATTTAACTGTTATTGGCTTCACACTCAAGTGCAATAGTTGTTTCTGTACTGTAAAAGTGTTTTTTCTGCTGTATCTGTGTTATTTTGGAAAAAAAAAATCGGCCTATTTCCCGCCTTTCTATGCTGGAAAAGTCCAGTTTTCAGTTATTTGCTGATACCTGGACTGTGTTTAAGTTGCTGTGCTGCCCATACCTTACTTGGATAGAAGGAAGTTACTCTGTTCACCGGTGAGAGTGGGAAGCTTTGAACAGCCCACCTGTCCTTGGAGGAATGGTTTCATCCCAGAAATTGTAGTTTTAATGGCCATTTTGGGTTAATTTCTCTCTCTTTCATCTTTCTGATATAAAAAACACATTTGCACGGTCAAGCGGCGGTTAGCTAGGGTTAAACTATTCCCAGCCCCACAGAGTCTGCTCTTCAGTTTTTCCCTTAGTACTAGCCAGTTCTTCCAGTTTTAGCATTCAAATCAGTGCTTTCCGACTAGCACTTGCTCAAAAAAAGTGACAGAAGCACAAATAAACTATAGTACTCGATCCCCAACATTTGTATGTAGGGAACAGTCAAATTACACGCCCCACCAGCTCAACAAGAAAAAGTTCCTCAACCCTTTCAGGCATGTCCAAAGGCCAGTTCCCAGTGTTTTCCCCTGTTAACCTGATGGATCTGGGCATCCTGAGGCAATGTCACAACTGCCTCATGTACACAGACAACCCTCTCCTCCTACCACATGACACCAAAATCTGCGAGAGATGCACTTACACAACCAAACTTGAGGCAAAGCACTCTCCAGCCACGACTGCAATAGACAGTCAAGAGGAAAGGGTAACAACCTGCAACACCCCACTTACTACACAAAGGCCCACCACACCTGAAACTGCAAATCCCACACATAGATACACAAAGACATACTCGGAGGCTCTAAATAAAAATCTGTGGAAACAACAGAGACCTCCAAAGCAGACACACAAGCAACCTCCACCCACAAACATGCCGCAACCAACACATAACCTCCAAAACCAGTGTGCCACATAATCACAGCCCATAAGGTATAACATCATACCTAACACACTTGTAATAGGAGACTCCATAGTCAGGCACACTGATGTCCCACTCATCAGGCTGGACAAAGAGAAGGTTACTGTCAGCTGCTTGTCAGGCGCCAGAATCCACCACATAATGCAGGCACTCAGGTCACTCCATAACAAGTACAAATATGACTCTGTCATTGTCCATGTTGGTGTGAATGACCTGAGACGTATCTCCCTGGACTACATGAAAAGAGACATAGAAGAGCTCTCTGATCATGTAACCAAGGCGGGTATGACCCTAGCCCTGAGTAGCATCTTACCTTCACCAAGAATGATACCCCAGTACAAGGAAAAATGATAAATTTCAACAATTGGCTAAGCTTCTGGTGTCATTCAAAGGGGATCCAGTATCTGTCTGCCTGGGATGACATGCTCAACAAGCCATGATGCTTCACCAGAGATGGCTTGAACCTGTCACCCCTGGGATTCAGGATACTGGCCAAGGCTCTTGCCACCCCCATAGTGCCTTTTTTAGGCAAGGCTCAAAAGACAAACCCACCACCGTAATAAGTACCAGTGACAAAAAACTGAGAGTAATGCTGCTTAACACCAGGAGTTTAAACCTCAAAATGCACTCACTCGAGGCCCTTCTCAAAATGGAGAACATCAATATTTGTGCAGTAACTGAGACCTGTTTCAAGGCTCAAGAGAGCACCCCAGCGATTGCACACTACAACTCATACCACACATTTCGGCCACAAAACCTGGACCAAAACACCAAGGGAGGAGGCATATCCATATTCATCAAAGATAACCACACCTCCAGACTAGTTGCAAAGTACGATGCCTCAGAGATCATCCAAGAGCAACTGACAATGGGCAAAACTGCAATCCAGATTGTAGCTTGCTACAGATCACCATCCCTGCTCCAAGACCCCCACTCCTCATTCCTCGAGGTACTGGAAAACATGAGGGTCCAACCAAACACCCTAATACTGGGTGATTTCAATTACCCAAACATCAACTGGGAAAACTACTCAAGCACTAACACCTTTGCTCACTGTTTCCTGGAATATATTAACTCAAATGCCCTGGACCAGCTTATCAATACCCCCACAAGGGGCAACAATATACTGGACATAGTCATCACCAACATGGGGGATAAGTGCTCCATACTTGAGGTAAATTCCTCATTGGTTAGATCTGACCATAAACTCATCACCCTCAATATCCACATACCACCCCCCCCCCCAAGGAAACCACAGTGAAAAACTTTTCCAAAGCAAACTTTATGCCACTTAAGACGGAGGTGGCAAACCTTTTTACTCCCATGCAGAATGACAATTTGGTTGAATCTGCTGTAGCCTACACAAAAGCACTCTACAAGCACTTACATGACTGCATGGACCGTGCTATCCGAAACAAAACTAAGACCCATTCCTCCACAAAAAGGTAACCAGTCTGGTGGACCCTGGCCATAAACAAGCTCTATAATAGAAGGAAGAAATTATAATAAAAAAGAGTAAAAACCCAGGAATGGAGGTGCTCCCTGACCAACCTTAGCAAAAAGCTAAGATCCTTTATAAAATCCTCAAAGGCGAGCTTTGAAAGAAAAATCACAACTGACACCAAAAACAACCACAAAGCATTTTTTAGCTATGTCAAGAACCTAAATGGCAGCTCTCAGATCTGCTCTGAGCTACAGCATAATGGTTCAGAATTCAAGGAACCAACTGATATCGCCAATATACTGGCAGATAGGAAACTTTACCCCAACCTCACCCCCTAAAGGTCCCATATCTATACCAGAAGATTGCATTGCCCCAGTAATCACAGACACCCAGGTGAAAATGGCACTTTCTAAAGCAAAAAACACAGCATCCATGGGACCAGACATCATCCTAGGGTGCGTGTTACATGAACTCCAAAATGAACTAATCCATCACCTAAATACCATGTTCAACCACAGCCTCACCTCAGGCTATGTGCCCACTGAGTGGCGCATGGCAATGGTTGTTCCGCTTCACAAGGGAGGAGCCACCACCAAACTATCACCCCATCAGCCTGACGAGCCTCATCTGCAAGGCCATGGAGTGCATCATCATGGAACTCATAAACAACAACATTAGGAACCTACAAACCCTAGACCTTACCCTATTTGATTTTGTAAAGGGCAGGTCATGTCTTCTAAACCTGGTTGACTTATTCGAGACAGTCACCAAAGCAATCGATGAGGGAAAGGTGGTCCACAGGACATACCTTGACCTTGCGAAAGCCTTTGATACCATTCCCCACTCAGAAATTATAGACAAACTCACTAACCTAAATATAAACCCCTACATTACAAGATGGGTTGCTAACTAGCTCACGGACAGAACCCATACAGTGAAAATAGGAAACGCTAGGTCCGACTCCAAACCTGTGACAAGTGGAGTACTCCAGGGCTCAGTCCTGGGATCTCTCCTGCTTGGTACTTACTTCTCTGAGGTACAAGCAAACACAGAGGGACTATGGCTAACAAATTTTGCTGACAACTGCAAACTGAGTGCCATAATTGAGACTCCTACTGATGTAGATATCCTTCAAAAGGGTCTCACCGAAAAAGATACATGGTGCCAAAATCATGGCCTCAAACTAAATGCCAAAAAGTGCATTGTCATCCCTTTCTGGAAAAAAACAAGTACCTACAAATTACCACATAGGTGGCAGCTCACTTAACACAGAGAGTGTGATAAGAGACCTAGGGACCCGGGTGGATAGTAACCTCTCCTTCGATAATCACATCGCTAAAGTGGTTAGAAAATCCTTCTACATGGCCCACCTTATCACAAAGGGGTTTGCATCTAGAAAAAAGGAAGTTATTGTCCTCCTCTACTCATCACTCATTAGACCCATTATTGAGTACAATGCCCATTCAGGATGTACCTTACTAGGCACCTGCAACAACTGGAGAGGGCTCAAAAATACCTCACAAAGAGGATAACAGGCCTAAAACAGATGCCCTATGCCACTAGGCTAAAAAAAACTCAACTGTACTGGGTTGCATACCGGCTACTCAGAGGTGATCTCTGCCTGACATACAAGGCTATGTCAAACCCAATTTGCTGGAAATGCTCCACCTAAGGAAAACCCAATCTACCCAAGCTACACACTCTAGGGACCTTAACCTGACCTCAACAATAAACAGGACTTTTTGGAGGGACAGATTTGTGTCCCAGAGACTCCCCTTGCTCTGGAATAAGGTCCCAATATATGTGAGACAGAGCTCCTCATTAGTGCTCTTCAAGAGGAATCTTGATGAGTGGATGGGGAACAGGAAATTCACCTCTGTGGCCCTGTTCGACAGAGGCGCAGGTAATTAAATTACGTGGAAGGTGCAAGCCAAAACATTTTGGCTAGGCTTAATTATGCCCTAGGGCCAATAGCCGAGTACCTACCTATGAACCTGTTGTTTGAAGTATCATAATTAACTATAATGGGATACGGAAGAGAAGATTAAAAGGAGACTAAATCCATGGCTTTCTGATGAAGAGGTCTAGACAGAAAATATGTTTCTGTATATATAGTTCATGCTTATATTTAGTTCTGCATGAATGGAATTATACCCGCAGTAAAACTACATTGATAAAGTTATATGATACATAATAAACTCTTAAATATGCATTAGAGAAGATGCATTCTATATTTTATTATAAAGAGTAACAGCAGACATTTTCTATGATTACATATTATACCAGGTCATACAGTAGCCATATGAGTAGAATTGTTTCGAGATAATATTGAGCAGCCTTGATAATAGTCCCCTGCTCTTATGAAAACACATTAAAGCTACTGGAAACATTCATGTCTGTCAATACAGATATCAACTGATGTAGGAGTCTGTGACAACTGCTCTTATTTTGTATCTGCAGCCAATAAACTGTTAAGAAAATAAATAATATTGTTAATTGGTGAAAAAGTGCATCTAATCTCATTAAAAAAATTTAAATTTTGTTTTAAAAGGGTATTGACTTGAGGAGGGTTGCAGCGTCTTTTTCAGTATCACCTACAATTCCATGTCATTTGACAATGATGTGATGTCATGTGAATGAAGACATGAGAAAATTAAGCAGTTCAGCATTTGAAACCAACGGTGGGCTGGAAAGCTGAGCTTGTGCACAGCAAGCTTTAAAGTGTTGCTTTTAAAAACTAAGCCCTGTGCCATCATAAGAATTTACTGTGACCGGAAAGAAAGAAAGAAAGAAAGAAAGAAAGAAAGAAAGAAAGAAAGAAAGAAAGAAAGAAAAGAAAGAATCCCATGGTGGGGAAAAAGTTACTTTGTAACTGTCAGTATTGCATAACAATGTGCTGTCCTATGAACTCTGTGGAAGTTTTTTTTTTTGTGAAGTTAGAAATGTGTGCAAAATGCAATGACTGATAAAGGCAAGAGTGTGTTGTTGTCAGAAAGGAGTAAGTCGGTCAATTGGTAAATGATGCTAAAAAGCTAATTTTTTTCTCCACGCCTACAGAATGTTATTAAAAAGCAAGAGCTTGTGTTCAATGTAAGAGAGACCTTGATGGTGGCAATCCTATGAAAGCAGGCCACCATTAAAACTATGTAGTCTGCCAGTTACAAAGGCCCACTCTCTTCAAGCAGAATGAAGCACTAATAAACCTAGAACAGCTGATTTCTGAAAATGAAAATGAAATGACAGTGGGCAGGATTCACGATGGCTTGCACAGAGTCTAAGAGCCGAGTAAGACTCCATGCAGCCATCGCGATCCAGGAACAGCCCGAAATCCCGTGTAAGAGAAAGCTAAAATTACACTTACACGGGCAGGGCGTGGATATGCTAATCACCCCACTTGCAGCCGAAAGGCATGCAAATGAGGTAGATTAGTGATCCACGAAGCTCAAACCAGCCCGTGTAAGAGTCATGTTAGCTGCAGAAATGTACTCAGTTGACAACTGAGTACGTTTCTGCAAATAACACAATGGAGCCATGTCAGCTCCAAATAAAGGGTGTATATGTGAGAGGAAGCATGCCAATGGCCAAATATGTGGCCATTGGCAAGGTACCCCGATGCAAATATGAGAAAAAATTAATTTTTTTTCGGTGATCGCCGATGTTTAAACGTAGCGCAGCCCCGCGCAAATGGGCTGCGCTAAATAAAACATACAAAGTAAGGTTATAAACCCACAAATGTGGGTTTTATACAATGCATGGATATACAATGCAGGGACCAGCAGACCAAAAACAACATGGCCACCGTTTAGTGGTTGCTAAGGGGGGAAGCTGAGTCTAAGACATGTAACTAAGCATTAGTAGGCAATCCTATGTAAATGAGTGTTAGGATACTGAATCCCACTGTCACATAGCAAATGAGCACATTCCGAGTAGTGTAAGAGTTACATAAGGGGGAGGAACAGAGTAGGAGATAGGTGACATCACAGGGGGGAATGGCAGAAAGAAATGCAGTTCACTGGAGGTCAGTGTTACGTGACAGATGTCAGACACATATCATGGAAAGAGGAGTGCCACAAGATAAGCATGGGAAAGCCAAGAAATGGAAGGTGTACACTGTTGCCAACACCAAAGTTTCTTGCTGGGTGTGCATGCGCACATGTGCGCACCAGGAGGCGCGAGTAGGGCAGTGTGCGCGCGTGTAAGGTAGACTGAGCATGTGGGAGACTGTAGGCAGACTTGTAAGACTGTTTGCACTGGTGTGCGTGCATTTTAACCTGAATAAGTAGATTCTAAACTGTGTAAGCATGTGTGTGCACGTGTAAGCCACTGTAAGCATGTTTCCGCTGGTATGCGCGTTGCTCCCCCCTGAGGAAACAGAAAGGAAAAAGGAAGCAACAGAAATAGTAGGAAGCTAGCAGGGAATACTGCTGGAGCTAGCAGGTGAAAACAATTAGAAGCAGGCAATTACACAGGCAGAATACTAGCCCAGCCCAGCACTTAAAAGTCTGCAAACAGCAATGCAGTATGATTCTCTCAAGATACACTGCAAGACAGGAGTAAGCTATTAGAAGTGAATACTGAAAAAGCTTCACTCAGACCAGAAATGCTAGGGGCTGCCATAGCTGTCATAAGGAGACATAGGCGACTTGCTGAGGGTGGTGACAATGCAAATGCTGCCAGACAACCCACAGTGAGGAGACGGAGAAGAGTGTACAGGCCCAGGGTCACCTACCAGGGGTTACATGAGCTGGAGATAGTGGAGCGCTATAGAGTGGACAGAGACCTCCTGCAGCAAATTGTTGAGCTGTGCAGGCCACGCCTCACACACAGAACCAACAGAGGGGAACCCATCCCAATGGAAACCAAGGTATGTGTTGGCTTAAGAATACTAGCAACAGGTACCTTCCAGAGACCAACTGGTGATATGATGGGGATCTCACAGGCATCAGCATCCAGGGTACTGCACCAGTTCCTGGATGCCATGTCAGCACATGTCGAAGATCATGTATATTTCCCCAATTCCCGTGAGGCATTGGCCAGCAATATGCGTCTCTTCCAGCAAATAGCGGAATACCCTGAGGTAGTGGGTGCAATAGACTGCACGCATATACGCATCAAAGCACCAGCTGGTGAGCGGGGTAGGGCCTACATTAACCGCAAGGGCTTCCCCTCCATCAACTGCCAGGTCGTGTGTGATGCCCAGGGCATAATAATGAATGTATGTGCTGGCTGCCCTGGAAGCTACCATGATTCCCATATCTGGCATCTGACGCAGCTGTACCAGACATTTGCCAGTGGGGACATCGCACATGGTCACTTAGTAGGGGATGCTGGATATGCACTGGAGCCGTGGCTGATGACACCCATCAGAAATGCACACACACCTGAACAGGAACGCCATAATGAGGCACACGCACAAACACAAAACGTAATTGAGCATGTGTTTGGGCTGCTCAAGTCACGGTTCCAGTGCCTGGACACATCTGGTGGAGCCTTGCAGTACTCACCAACTACATGTACCCAAATTGTCATGGTATGTGCTATGCTACATAATATGATTCTGCGAAAACAGCTTCAGCAGGATCAGCATAGGGCTGGGCCAAACAGCCCCCCACCATTGCCAAGTCAATCACAGGCAGAACGTGACTCGGAGGAGGAACAACCTGAGCCTGCCCCAGTAGGCAGAAGGAGGCATGCCCAGTATGCCTTGGCCTTGGCAAAGTGGCAACACATAGCACATACACTGGCTCAGTAGGGACTCTGGAAATTATACCTCTCTCCGACTCACACATATAGTAAAAGGGACGCCTAAGTTGACACAACCTGCTTTCAAACATGTACAGGGAGTGTAGTATGTGCATCCAACATAGGCAGCCCTGCAGCACCACCTGAGGCATGATTGCCATGTGTTAAGCAATGTAACACCATGCAGTATATGCAAACTTGATGACCCTGACTAACATCCTACCCTCACCAAGCATGATGCCACAATATGAAGATGAGATGATCAATTGCAATAATTGGCTGAAGTATTGCTGTTAGTCAAAGGGGATCCAATGCGTGCCAACCTGGGATGACATGCTGAGCACGACATGATGCTCCACCTGCTAGAGGTGGCGTGCACCTATCAGTCCTGGCCTTATGGATACTGGCAAAGGCTGTTGTTACCCCCTGCGTGCCTTGACTAGGTAAGGCTCAAAACACAAACCCACCTCCATAGGTATCACAAGGGATAAGAACCTAGATATAATGCTACCCAATGCCAGAAGTCTAAACAGCAAGATGCATGCAGTCTAAACTCCCCTCAGCATGGAGAATGTTGATATCTGTTCTGTAACAGAAAACGGGGTCAAGGCTCACAACAGCACCCTAACACTACCAGGTTACACCTCATACTGTGCTTTACAGCCCCAAAACATGGAACAAGCTACAAAAGGAGGGTGACTAGCAATAATTGTCAAGGATAACCACACCCCCATGTTGGTACCACAACAGGAAGCAGCATGGACTAGCCATGGTCAAGTAACAGTGGCTAAAACTGCCTCCCAGTTTATAGCCTGCTACAGACTACCGTCCTAACTCCAGGAATTCCACTTGGCCTATGTTGGAATACATGAATATATCAAGCTCTCCAAACCACATTATATTGGGTGACTGAAAATACACAAATATAGACTGGGAGCATTATTCTAGCTCCAACACCCTAGGACAAAGGTTCCTAGAATCCATAAACCAAAATGCTCAGGAACAATGTACCACTCCCACAAGAGGGGTAGGCATGCTGGATGTGATAATCAGCAACATGGGTACTGTATGGCCAGATGAGACGTGTATCCCTCACTGGTAAGATCAGACCATAGAGTAATCACACTGGATATACACATCCTGACCACAGTCCCTGGCCAGAAAACCACAGTGAAAAACATGTGTAAAGAAAATGTTGCGCTCCTCCAAACTGATGTGGAATCCAGTAAAGGCCCTGTGCCTGTGCAAAATATGGGCCACACCTCAGAACCCGTTATACATACATTCCATGAACACTGCCAGGAATGCATGGATTATGCAATCCCAAATAAAACCAAGACACAATGCCATACACGCAGGCATCTGGCATGGTGGACCCCAGCCATTACCAAACCATGCAAGAGAATGAGGAAGCTACTACATGATAGAGCAAACCTAAAAAGGGAAGTAATCTCTGATCTGTATTATGGCAATAAAATATGTCCACATACAATCCACTAAGGCCAGCTACAACAAGTTGAATCTGTGAATCTTGAGGCAATGTTACACCTGCCCCATGTACACAGACAACCCTTTCCTCCCCCCAAGAAATACAAATATATGTGAGAGATGCAACCATTTATCCAAACCGGAGGCTGAGCTCTCTCAACTCAGTACTGTCAAAACTAGTCAGGAGGAGAAGGTAACCACACACACCACAAACCCAGTCTCACATAGACCTATCACAACTGCAAACCAAAGACATAAACACAGAAAAACATTCCCAGAGGCTCTAAATACAAACACACCACATCAACAGAGGTCTCCAAAGCAGACACCCAAGCAACCACTACCTCCAAACATAGCACATGCAACACATAGTACACAAAGGTGGTGTGCCAAACAGTCACAGGCCAGAAGGAGAAACAACATGCCTGATACAGTTGTAATAGGTGACTCCATAGTCAGACACACTGCTGACCCGCTCACCAGACTGAACAAGGGAAAGGGTACAGTAAGCTGCCTGTAGGCTGCTACAATACGCCACATAACACAAGCACGCAGGTCACCCCAAAGCAAGTACAAATATGATGCAGTCATTGTCCATGCTGGTATGAATGACCTGAGACGTACCTCCCCGGACTACATGAAAAGAGACATAGATGAGCTCTCCGATTATGTAGGCAAGGCCGGTATGACTCTGACCTTGGGCAGCATCCTACCTTCACCAAGAATGATGCCACAGTACAAACACAGAATGATTAGCTCTAACAAGTGGCACAATTACTGGTGTCATTCCAAGGGGATCCAATGTCTGTCCGCTTGGGATGTCATGCTTGACAAGCCACGCTGCTTTGCCAGGGATGGCTTGCACCTGTCACCCCTGGGCGTCTGGATATTGGCTAAGGCTCTTGCCACCTCCATAGAGCCTTTTGTAGGCAAGGCTGAAAAGACTAACCCACCTCCCTAGAAAACATAAGTGGAAAGAAACATAAGTGTAATGCTGCCCAATGCCAGACATCTAAACCTCAAGATGCATGCTCCCGAGGCCCTCCCCAGTATGGTGAACATCGATGTCTGTGCAGTGACAGAAACCTGCAGCAAGGCTCCTGAGAGCACACCAGCACTACCAGGTTATACCTCATATCATGCGTCTTGGCCCCAAAACCTGGAGCAAATCATAAAAGGAGGGGGAGTATCCATATTCAGCAAAGATACCCACACGTCCAGGTAACTGACAATGCATGAAGCATCGGAGACCACCCATGTGCAACTAGCCATAGGCAAAACTGCTGTACAGTCTGTAGCATGCTACAGACCACACTCTCACACACAGGAACCCCACTCAGCCTTCCTGAAGAAACTGAACAGTATGAATGTCTCACCAAATACCAAACAAGGTACTCACAAATAACCACATAGGTGGTAATCCATTACATATGGAAGGAGTAATCAGGGACCTAGGGACACAAGTGGACAGTAACCTCTCATGTGACACTCACATTGCCAACGTGGCTAGGAAGACCTTCTATATTGGCCACCTTATCATGAAAGGAATCACATCTACGTCAACAGAGATCATTGTGCCCCTATACTGTTCTCTTATCAGGCCCATAATTTAGTACAATGCCTCATTTGGGATGTACCTCACCCGACACCTGCAGCAGTTAGAAAGACCTCAAAGGTACCTCACCAAGAGGATAAAGGGTCTCAAATATATGTCATATGCTGCCTGGCTGTAGACACCCCAGCTGTATGCAGTCACATACTGCCTATGCAGAGGCGTTGTATGCCTGTTGTACAAGGCCATGTCCAACACAGGATTAATGGACATGCTCCACCCCAGAAAACACAAATCCATCAGAGCTGTGAGAGCGAGAGATGTCAACCTCAACACATAATGAAATAGGATGTGCTGGAGGGACAGATACATAACCCAGAGGCTCCCTACACCCCGGAATGGAATCCCACTCCATGTTAGGCAGAGCCCCTCACTGACTCTCTTCAACAGGAATCTTGCCAAGTGGATGGGTGATCGTAGATGTACACTGGGGGTCTTCACTGTGTCACGTCTAGACAGAGGCACAGTAAAGTAAATCCTAAATGGCCATAATATTCACATAGCAAGGGGTGGTGAAAGCCACACACACTCTGGCTAGGCTTATAAATGCCCTAGGGCAGATAGCCTAGTATGAACCTATGAAGATACAAATTGTACAGGACACTAAGGATAATCACAAGGCTTTCTTAACTGATGGTAGGAACCTTGTTGGGAATTCACAGATATGCTCTGAATCACTCAAATAATACCAACAATATACCAAATACACACACATTGCCAACATCCAACCTGACAGGTTCAGTGCAAACCCCCCCCCCCCCTAAATGCCAAATATCTATCCCAGCAGAGTGCTGGTCCCCTGACATTGCAGATGCTGAGGTAACAGCCAGCATCTACAAAGCAAAACACACAGCATCAATGGTATGAGATGGTGTCCTGGGCGGAGTCCAACATGGACTCCAAGAAGAATGGAACGCCATATAACACTACTGCTCAATGTCAGCCTTACCACAGGATATGTACCCAAAGAGCAGTGTACAACAACAGTGGTCCTCCTCCACAAAGGTGTTGCCTGAATGGATACTGCAAACTATCACCCCAGAATCCTGACAAGCTTGGTCTGCAAAGCTATGGAAAGGATCAGCATGTACCTCAGACATAAAGATATTGGGGACCTACTGACACTGGACCCTACCCAGTGTGGCTTTCTTAAGTGCAGATCCTGCCCCTTAAACATGTTTGACTCATTTGAAACAGTCATTAAGGCCATTGATGAGGGGAATGTGGTCCACACAGCCTAGCTGGACCTTGCAAAAGGCTTCCATACAATACCCCACGTGTTCATTATAGATAAGCTCACCAGCTTAAATATAAACCCCTATGTCAGTAGCGGGGTTGCAAACCAGCCAAGGACAGAACTGCCATGGTCAGAAATGCTGCAGCCATGTCAGACTACAAACCAGATACAACTGGCGTCCCACAAGGCTCGGTCCTAGGACCTCCCTTGTTTGGTATATATGTCCCATAGGTACAGGCCAACATGGAAGGACTGTGTCTGAACAAGTTTGCAGAGGACTACAAACTGGCCACCATATCTAACCCTCCAGCTGACACAAGCATCCCACAAAAGGGCCACATAGAAACAGACAACTGGTGCCATAGCCATGTCAGCAAGCTAATTGCAGAAAAGTGTATAGTCATCCCCTGTGGATATACAGTAAGCACCCACCAATTACCACATAGGTGTTAACCCATTAAGTACTGAAGAAGTAATAAGAGACCTGGGGACACAAGTTGATAGATATCTTGCATTGGACAAGCATGTGGCTGTAGTGGTTACAGAAACATACCATATACCCACCTAATCATGAAGGTAGTCAGATCTAGATCAGATGAGGTCATTGTGGCTCTGCAGTCATCCTTCATCAGCCTCACAATTGAGTACAATGGCCCCTGTGGGATGTACCTCAGCAGACACCTCCATCAACTGGAAAGATCCCAAAAGTACCTCACCAGGAGTATCAAAGAGCTCGAACAGATGCCATGTGTTGGCTGATTAAACAAACTGCAGCCTCACAATTGAGTACAATGGCCCCTGTGGGATGTACCATAGCAGACACCTGCAGCAACTGGAATGACCACACAAATACCCCACCAGGAGGATTGCAGAGCTGTAACAGATGCCATGTGTCACCTGAGTAAAGTAACTGCAGCTCCACACAGTGCCATATTGCCTGGCTAGAGGTGAACTGCACCTGATGTTTAGAGCCATGACCAACCTGGTATCAATGGACATTAGGCACCATGTAAACACTGAATGCTGGTGACTTATGCAGCTGACAGGCCTGAACCCCAGCACAGACATAAACAGGACATGCTGTACTGATTGGTCCACAACCCAGAAGCTCACTCCACTCACGACTAAACTCCCATTACAGGATATCCAGGGAGTCCCTCAGTGACTGTCATCCAGAGGAATCATGATGACTGGATGGGAGATGGCAGGTGTACCCTGGATATCACCTGTATGTCATGGGTAGACAGAGGTACAGCACACTAACCGTGACATATGTCATGGCAAACACCAGTAAATGTGTGTTGAAGGACAAACACTCTCTGACTAGCATTACAAATGAACTAGGGCACATGGCCATTGTTTGTCACTGTCCGCACAAGTTGTGGAATACAATAACTATGTCGGACAATCATGTACTAAGCTGTCCATATCTGAACAAAATGCAACATGGTCATATCTACACAGCTGGCCCTCAACCAGTCTGGTGTGCTCACTATAAACATTACAAGCAGTGATAGGACTGAAACCGATCATACTGTCCACCACAGTGGAAGTGTTGCACCAGTACACTATACAACAATACAACTGTTTGGTCAGCAGGAAAGGATGATGGCAACTGTATGCAAACTATCCCATGGTGACACTGCAGGCACAGCATAATGCCTGTTAGGTTCAGACACACAGCAGTTGGGTAGTAAGAACACAACCTGATGTCCAACACTCAACTGTACATGTGATATATAGATGGCGTCCACACACAAACAGAAATGTGGTGGTCCACAGATCCAAACATAAGGAAAGGTCACACTGGGCATGCTCGCACACTTAGATAAATGAGATGTGGCAGTCAAGAAGCCATACAGACTGTGTACTGGGCATGCTCACACACTTAGGCCATGTCACAGTTCAGCAGTTGCACACACATATCTGGCATTTCTATGTGTTAACACAGGAACCTCCCACAATACAGACATCTGCCCAGTGCACACAGTGAAATTACAACAGAGACATAAGTAAAGTACTGGATCCCACTCATATGCAAACATCTCCCACAGTACACACGTTGTTTATAGAGATAGGGAAGGCTATGGCAATAAAGACCCGCAAACAGTATATGAGCAACAGATACGTGCATCTGACAGGTAAACATATGGCCGTAGAGTGCAATACCTGACCGTTGTCCCTAGGGAATACAGAAGGCTATCCACAGTGTATTTGGCATCTGCCTCCACAGTACAGTAGGCCACTGTGCCTGTGCAAAGTTAATGCATAGATATGCTCTCCCCCTTACTGATGGATAGTAACAGAAGTACATACCTCATCCATAATGATGTCAGCGCACTATACATATGTCAGGAGCAGAAATTATACCCAGTAATGTGAATAGCGCGCTCTGCTACTGTGTCTCTAACAAGTGTCATAACATAGTTAGGTACGGGTTTGAATCCTGCAAGTGCCCAGTGTGTGTGTGACTGTGTATGGTGGAGTAGTGTGTGCAATTCCATGTGTATGAGAAATGTCCCTTTTGGCAACTAGTACTACACAAAACATGCTGCATATTCCACTGTCTAAACACTGATGATGTCAGCACCCTATAAGTACAGCCGGAGAAAGCAATCCCCCCAGTAATGTAAATATCGCGCTCTGCTAATGCGTTTCTCACTAGAGTCATAACATAGTTAGGTAGGGGTTTGAATCCTGCAAGTGCCCAGTGTGTGTGTGACTGTGTATGGGGGAGTAGTGTATGCAATTCCATGTGTATGAGAAATGTCCCTTTTGGCAACTAGTACAATACAAAACATGCTGCATATTCCACTGTCTAAACACTGATGATGTCAGCACCCTATAAGTACAGCAGGAGAAAGCAATCCACCCAGTAATGCAAATAGCGTGCTCTGCTAATGCGTCTCTCACTAGAGTCATAACATAGTTAGGTAGGGGTTTGAATCCTGCAAGTGCCCAGTGTGTGTGTGACTGTGTGTGGGGGAGTAGTGTATGCAATTCCATGTGTATGAGAAATGTCCCTTTTGGCAACTAGTACTACACAAAACATGCTGCATATTCCACTGTCTAAACACTGATGATGTCAGCACCCTATAAGTACAGCAGGAGAAAGCAATGCCCCCAGTAATGCAAATAGCGCACTCTGCTAATGTGTCTCTCGCTAGAATCATAACATAGTTAGGTAGGGGTTTGAATCCTGCAAGTACCCAGTGTGTGTGTGACTGTGTATGGGGGAGTAGTGTTTGCAATTCCATGTGTATGAGAAATGTCCCTTTTGGCAACTAGTACTACACAAAACATGCTGCATATTCCACTGTCTAAACACTGATGATGTCAACACCCTATAAGTACAGCAGGAGAAAGCAATGCCCCCAGTAATGCAAATAGCGTGCTCTGCTAATGCGTTTCTCACCAGAGTCATAACATAATTAGGTAGGGGTTTGAATCCTGTAAGTGCCCAGTGTGTGTGTGACTGTATATGGGGGAGTAGTGTGTGTAATTCCATGTGTATGAAAAATGTCCCTTTTGGCAACTAGTATTACACAAAACATGCTGCATATTCCACTGTCTAAACACTGATGATGTCAGCACCCTATAAGTACAGCAGGAGAAAGCAATCCCCCCAGTAATGCAAATAGCGCACTCTGCTAATGCATCTCTCACTAGAGTCATAACATAGTGAGGTAGGGGTTTGAATCCTGCAAGTGCCCAGTGTGTGTGTGACTGTGTATGGGGAAGTAGTGTGTGCTATTCCATATGTATGAGAAAAAGTACAGCAGGAGAAAGCAATCCCCCCAGTAATGCAAATAGCGTGCTCTGCTTATGTGACTCTCACAAGTGATCTAACATAGTTAGGTAGGGGTTTGTATCCTACAAATGCCATGTGTAATTTTGTCACACAGTTTGTCCATGTGTGTGGGGTGTTGTTCCCAATATTGCACGACATACATTATATCAGTAATGTCAATGCACACATGATGTATGTGTGTGTCACCTACACATATGTACCTGTGAACTGCAAGAGTTCCCATGTCTGAAGCCTGCCTCATGTGAATACATGGAATATGCATCTGACAACTGTATGACTGAGGTGTTCTGTGCAGGGGCTGCATGCCGTATGTGACTATACAGTGTGGGTTGTAGATGGTGTCATCCCACCAGCGAGGGATACATGAGTGGTCTGGAGCATATAGTCCACATGTTGGTGATGAATAGGTGCAGCATGTTGTCACCACCTGTGGGAGTGGTAACAAGTTGTTCCATAGCAATGCAGGGAATGAATGACAAGACACCTTCAGATAGGGTCTTGTAGCTAGAATAATGCTCACACTGTATGTTTGGGTAGTTGCAGTACCATATAATGGTGTGTGTAGATACCGTCATATTCCCAGTGTTGTCAGGAAGGCCAAGTGGGTTTCCTGGATATGGGAGTGTGGTGTGTGCCAGGCTATGAACCTGAAGGCAGTCTAACCCACTGTGTGTTGCACATGGAGAGGCTCTGATGCTTTGTGCAGTGCCACCAACCTGGGGGTGTGTGTATCTGAGGTGCCTTTGGATACATCCCCCCTGTTCTGTTTTGGAGCATGTGTAGGGGATGACAAGCATGGTATCAGGAATGACCTGGCACTGATGGTGTGCACCTGGGAGCCTTGTACCAGGAGTCTGTTACTGCACAGATATTGGTTTACCCCATGCTAAGGACAGTTTCCACTGCATGCATCTTGAGGTTTACACTGCTGCTGTTGAGTAGCATTGCTATTAGTGTCCCATCCCATGTGCTACCTGTGTAGGTGGCTATGTAATGTCAGCCTTGCATACAAAGGCAGTATGTGTGTAGCAACAGCCTCTGCCAATATACAACGGCCCATGGGTGACAGGTGCAAGCTGTCCCAAGCAAAGCAATGTGGCATGTCCAGCATGTAATCTCACACTGACAGGCATTGGATCCCCTTTGGATGTCACTGAAAGATATGTTAAGTGCAGAAACCGATGATCCTGTCTACATATTGTGGCAGCATTCATGGTGAGGGTGAGATGCTACCCAAAGCCAGGGTCATACCAGCCTGTGCCACAACCTCAGAGAGCCCCTCCATGTCCCCTAACATGTAGTCCAGGGGGGTGCGTCAGAGGTCATACACACTAGCACAGACAATGACTGAGTCATACTGCTACATGCCTTGGAGTGACTGCTTTGCTTGTGTTATGTGGTGGATCATAGTGTCCGACGGGCAGCTCAGCGTGACCGTCACCTTGTTCAGCCTGGGAGCAGGACCACCATGTACGTGTCAATAGAGGTACCTCATACAACCATAGCAGGTATGTTGTCTAGCCGTATGGCCTGACACTGTTAGGCACACAGGCTTTGTGAGCTATGTGTCGCATGTGCTCTGCTCTGGCATAATGTTTGCTTGTGTGTCTGCTTTGCAGGTGTCAGCTGCTCAGGCAGGATGCTATTCTGAGAGCCCAATAATGTACCTGTGTGTGTCTGTGTTTGGATTGTGGTCGTGGCAGGTCTATGGGAGACTGGTACTGTATTCACTGTAGTATCCCACTCCACCTGACAGGGAATGCCAGTGCTGTGTAAACAGAGCTTAGCCCCCAGTTTGGCTATGTGGTTGCATCTCTCACATGTGTTGTACATGTATGGGAAGGGAGAGGGTTGTCTGTGTACATGAGGCAGCTGTAACATTGCCACATGACTCACAGATTCACCAACTGGACCTGAGAGTAGATCGACAGGTGACCTTTACACATGGTACCATAGCATTGTGACTCCCACACTAAGTAACAACACATAGGGCCAATGGGGAACAAGGTACTCAAGGTGACTATGTGAGGGTGTAGTGCTCCTGAATTGTTAGTGCTGGCATATATGAATGTTGTCTTGAGCAAATGTGAGGTACATCATATGCAATGTGTTACAGGCAAGCTACATGCAAACAGGTCAAACAGTGACGTTCTGTCAAGTGACACATGGACATAGTACAGTAAGCAACACAGATGTCACTAGGGATCCACAGAGGCACTGTATATATGCACCGCAGGTGGAATCAGTGTTTCAGGAACATAACAGGCAAACATGCATACAAACAAAGCTACAGTCAGCAGGCCTGTATGTAGACTATGCTACAACAAACAAGGTGTACGACTTCCAGTATGTAACAGTGCATATATGCAGGTACTCTAAGCCAGTACCCAGACATTCCCAGGTCAGATGGGCTGGGTCCAGCCGCAACCCCCACAAGTGTATAGACCACGTACCTTCGAAATGTTGAATAACTGGCCTGATACCCAAGTGCTCATACCTGTAATAATACACATCTCAAATAGACACTGAGCCCTCACTCAGCAGTTCCAGATGTAGTATGATGTATGCTACCTGTCCTGGCACCACAGTATCCTTGACATGTATGGACACTCTCCCTCCTGTCATAGTTAGTTCTATGTTTTGGTGCTGTTAAGCATGGTATGAGGTGTGACCTTGTAGTGCTAGGGTGCTCTTGTGAGCCCTGAACCTGCTGTGTAGTACTGCACAGATATCAACATCCTGAAACATCTGCATTGTAGAGTCGTATGTGGACAGCATGCAACTCGCAGTTGACATGGCCATCATTGAGTATCAATATGTACATTGTTGTATCCCCTGTGCTACCTATGTAGGTGGCCATCCCTTCACAGCCTCACCACCAGTATGCAAAGATGTGCAGACAGAACACTGTGGTAATTAGTATGGGTGTACAAAACAATACAATGACATTCATACTGTAACTGCATCAGGCATGCTGGTATATACCCACAATGCTATAATTACACTGTACTGTTGTCAACATCATACTATTACAATACATCTATGTAGTCACCCTGTGCATCAGCACCATGTTAACCTGTTCCTGCACCGATCTTACAGATTGCAGGAGGTGGCACAGTTTCATCATATGCACAGGGTGTGTACCTGGTATGCCTGAGTCTGCCACTGATACAACCAATTGACATGTCTGTGTGTGTGTGTCTGTTGGTGAGTGACAGCAGTACAAGATGGGGCAATGTTGATGCAGTGTGTGCGTGTATGCGGTAGCCCTAGGTATTATCACTTTGCATGTGTGTATGAATGCACACAGTCCCACCTCATGGCTGCCATATACAGGTGTTTGTGGACAGCGGCAGACTGTACCTGCCGGGACATACAGATCACTGTCTGTGGCCATGGACACGGTACCTGTTCCTGGCAGGGGTGCTACGGACCGTATCAGGTACCAATCCAGACTGGGTACTATCATCAGAAGCAGGTGTTCATTGAATGGAGACAGGTCCCTGTTGGGACTGTCCAGCACCATGTGCACGTGGTCTCCTGGGGCGGTCCGATGACAGCACAGACCGAGCATTGCTGAGGCTGCTGCTGGCACTATGTGAGCAGCTGCGGCCCTGTTGTCGTCCGCGACGGCTGCCAGCTGCTGCTGTTGCTGGCATACGGCCACATCGATGCCTCAACCGTCCACCATTACCCTGGCTCATGGACATATAGTTGTGGAACAGATCTAATGTGTCCCCCCAACGTCTGTCAATGACCTCGGTGAAGTTGCGGATGGCAGCCGCAACATCATGCATACTGTCACTCATGGCTGTACGACATGCTCTCAGCTCCCTCAGACCCTGTCTGGTGTACCGTTCCATACGTGACTGTGTCTGCATTACAGCCCGGAACATAGCTGGGGTTGAAAGACCTCTGTGGGCACATCTGACAGGGGTGGTATGCCCACGGATGCTCCCATGAGAACCCATGGACGTCTGCCTGTGCAGTACCGTGTCAGGGCCCTGGCCATGGCTGCAGTGTGGGGATGCATGTTCCACCAGTACCACATTACCCTGGTCAATGCACACTGTATCCTGTCCATCACCTAGGGGCATTGGTGACAAAGGATGCATTGGCAGGATGACTGTGCACATAGATGGGGTCGACAGCTGTGTAGGGTCAATTGGCTGACCAATGATGGACCCTGGCACACCTACCTGTGCCATTACACAGGTATCATCATCACTATCCACAGCAGCTGATTCAGGTTCCCTGCTGCATGACACCAGAGCAGCACCAGAACCTGTGGGAGTAAGACAGGAAACACAGTTTACAATGTGTACACCATGCCACCACTGATGCACACATGCACACATGCACACATGGGCACATGCACACATGCACACATGGGCACATGTACACATGCACACATGCACACATGGGCACATGCAGACATGCACACATGGGCACAGATACACATGCACACATGGGCACATGCACACATGGGCACATGCACACATGCACACATGGGCACATGCACACATGGGCACATGCACACATGCACACATGGGCACATGCACACATGCACACACCTCAGTATATGAGATATCAACCCACAGACACAAACACACCTGCAATCAAACATATTGCACTACTGCTTCAGCCTATTATTACTATTAGTATACAGAGTAGTGAAGGTAATGGTATTACACACTCACCAGCATGGATAGGCTGCCTTGCTGTTACACCAGAGGGACCTGCGGAAAAGAGACATTCATTGTCAGTGGGCACAACTGTGCCATTGATACTGTGGGCATGTTACAGTTCAGTAGTGCAACAGTTAGCTTCCACAGGTGTACTGCAGATAATGAGGTTATCACTAATGCACAATAATTACCAAGATAACAGCTACAAATCAAGGTCACACCACACACATGCATAACCTAACAGTGTACAGAATGGTCACTATACACATGACATGTTATCTGCATGCTCTGTGTCCTGCTGCTGTGTGGCTCCAGCCTCCATTACACATGTATGCTGTTGTTGTTGCTGCTGTGCTGGAGCCACAACACTCAGGAGTAGTCCCTCCAGTCTGGTGAGGGGGGGATGTCTAGCCACTCCACCACCTGTGGCAAGCTGCTGCCTGTGGATATCCAACGCAAGCTGACGGACATTTCTAATTAAATCACTGCAGTGATGGCGTACCTGCTCATATGTCCGGTTATGTGTGCCTATGTCATTTACCCGATGGACCAGGTCTTGCCACAGTGCAGCCCTCTCCTGCTGGTTCTGGCTGGTGCAGGAAAAGAGTACAGTGAAATCCCGCACCAGGCTCTGGTGTATCTCCTCCTCTTCTGCAGTGGAGTAGACTGGGTTCCTTTGGTGAACCATGTCCCTGAAAAGGAGAAGGGAAATATGTCAGCAATATCTGTCAGCAGACTATAGCACACATAATACACATTATACTTGACTGCAGTGATATAACTTAGGCACCATATAAAGCATCTGTCTGTCTATTGGGGGATACACATGTACATGACCAGATATCAGTGCTCATCCGACAACTGTGCAACAGTACCTGGCACACTCCATACAACAGACTAGTATACTGCAGCAGTTAACGCACTGTTTCAGGTACAATACATGACCCCACACTGGGGGTTTGAATCAAGGTACTGTATGGGGAATATTATCAGCCCATGCACTGCACACAATGCACGTTACATATTTCACTGGTACTGCACACTACTCTTACTTGCCATAACCCTACCTACACCACAGTGACATACAGGGTAACACAGCACAACATATGGCAATGTAGTATGTGTTGATCGCAGTACCCCACACACCTGTCTCTGGCCTCACACCATGGACTCACACTACCATGACAGACAGACAGTCATGGTGAGCAATCACACCAGTACACAACATGCACCCAGTCACTAGCACACTCATTCCACCTCACATATTCCATTTGCAATGTGTTAATGGGTGTGCGTTGCGTCCTAGGTAGGTAGTGTGCTTTTGGCCCTGGGCCTACAGCAGCATACTGTTATGCTATCCTGCCCCTTGTGACACATGTGTTATGATCGTACCTGCTCCTTACAAACAGCTACACAGGGTGACTCATATGGCATATTACCTATCTGCATAACATTCAGCAGGGGTATGTCTGACATCTACTCATGGTGAGGCTTGCTTCTTAATTCTGTGTGGGCTACTACAGGATATGTCATATCTGTGGGTAGGGTCCCATACCTCCACCATGTGCTCTATACTGCAGTGACAAGGACGACAGACGTAGGTAATTTGTGTTGTGGATGTTGGAGGTGTTACCATGGTTGGGAGACAACTGTCATGGGTGTGACCGAACTATGTATATCCAGCAGTGGTAATCTCTATGTAGGTAGTCTGTGTGCGCTCTGTGGTGTTTGAGTGCATTGACCCAGTTACTTGCATATGTCTGTGACCTTCACCATATCTGTAGCTGTCATGGAAGGTACATACCGTGTAGGACATTGTGGGGTGTGGAGGGGTACAGTGACCTACATGTCCATAGCTGACACACCATGTCCGTTGACACATTCCATGTACAGGTATTACAGGACTAGTGTGCCACTGTGTGTATCGATGTAGAGCCTATTGTACACTTGTTGACCCTGTTCCCCCCTGACACATGCAGTGGTGGGCAGGCATGTACATATGTGGTGGTTACTGGTGTCAGTGTTGGGGTGGTATGGTACTCCAGTATCCACACTGGTGTTCACTCCATGCCTGTGACACCAGGCACCTGTAGCAAGACATCTGCACACATGTGCCTCACACAGTCTATATATGTGTATATATATATATATATATATATATATATATATATATATATATATATATATATATGTATTGATATATTTATATCTGTATATGGATATATATCTGTTTGTATATATGTATATATCATATGTATATCTAGATGTAGATATATACATATAGATGTGGGGAGAGAGTGAGAGAGAGACACAGGGTGAGTGTGAGTGTGAGGGGGTGGGACAGAGAGTGAGAGATAGTCATATACAGACATGTCTGTTGTCAGTCAGATCTATCTGTATATGTGTAAGTCTCTACAGATATCTATATATGTATGTGTGTATTACATATATCTGTACATACATATTCTACCAATCTTGATGTCTGTGCAGTACGTGAGAACCTGGTTCAAGGCTCCTGGGAGCACACCAGCAGTACCAGGCTATACGCCGTATCATGCATTTTGGCCCCAGGACTCGGGACAAAATGGACAGGGAGGGGGTGTGTCCATATTCATGGAGGACACACACACCTCCAGGTTAGTGGCAACACATGAAGCATCACAGACCATCCAGGTGCAGATAACCGTAGGCAAACCTGCTATACAACTGGTAGCATGTTACAGACCACCCTCCCAATCTCAGGGACCACAGCCGGCCTTCCTGTAGACATTGGAGGATATGAATGTCCCACCACACACCATCATATTGGGATAGTGTGACTACCCTAACATACACTGGGTGCATTATTCTACCCCAAACACCCTAGCCCAAAGGTTCCCAGTATTCACTATGTCAAATGCAATGGAACAGCTGGTCACCTCTCCCACAACAGGAGATAATATACTAGACCTGATCATCACAAACATGGGGACAATGTGCTACACACTGGAAGGATACCTCTCACTAGTCACATCTGACCACAGACTAATCACCCTGGATATACATATCCCACCTCCCCCACAACACAACAGACTACAGTGGGAGACCTCTCACATGCCGACTTTACATGTCTTATAACTGAGTTGGTATCCTGAATGCCCACTGGGCCAGTGTAATCCACTTCCCACAATGCAGACACCCTCACATATATTTCTACAGACATCTCCAAGAATGCATGGATCATGCAATCACAAATGGAACCATGACCCTCTCCACCAAGGGCAGGCATCCTGTCTGGTGGACCCCAGCATTGAACAACTTGTATAACAACAGATGGTAGCTACTGCACAGCAGAGCATACTTCCATAGAGCTACGGCATCTCTCATCAGCAGTAGTAGACAGATGGGTTTTGTCGTACAAACATGCAAGGCCAACAATGAGAGGGACATCGCTATGGTCACTACAGATAATCACAAGGCCTTCCTCTGCTATGTTACACACCTGGGTGTGAACCCTCAGTTGTGTTCACAGTTAGTTCACAGTGACATACGCTACACTGAACACACAGATAATGCCAACAGTCTGGCAGACAGATTCAGTGCAGGTTTCTACACTCCCTCACCCACACATGTGGAATTACTTATCCCAGCTAACTGTAACCTCCCTGTCATCTTGGATGTCCAGCTGGGAACCACCCTCAGCGGAGCTGTAAATACAGCAGCAATGGGACCCAACGGTATTGCGGGTTGCATGCTACATGATCTGCAAGAGGAGCTACACATGCACATTACATGCTATTCAGCCGTAGCCTTACTACAGCATATGTACCTGGACACTGGCATACAGCAACAGTAGTCCCACTCCACACAGGAGGCACCTCTACAGACCCTGGTAACTACTGCCCCATACGCCTAACCAGCCTGGTCTGCAACACTATGGAAAGGATCATTATGGTACCCATACACAGAGACATTGGGGACCTAGACACTTGTTCCCCCCCCGGTTTGGCTTTGTAGAGGGCAGATCCTGCCTTATGAACCTGGTTGACCTTTTCAAATCAGTCACTATAGCCATTGCTGAGGGCATAGCAGTCCATACAGCCTACCTGGACTTGCCTACAGCATTCGACACAATACCGCACTCTGCCATCATAGACATGATCAACAGCTAACATGTAAATCCATATGTCACATGATGGGTTGCAAACCAGCTAATGGATAGAAACCCTATAGTCAACCTCACTGGTGCCATGTCAGACTCAGAGCCAGTCACATATGGTGTCCCACAGGGCTCTGTCATGGGACTATTCATGTTCAGCATATCATTCTCAGATGTGGAAGCAGACATGGGAGGGTAGTGGCTGACAATGTTCAAAGATGACTGCATACTAGGCGCCATAGGCAATACACCTGCTGACACATACATCCTACTGACAGGCCTCACGGACACCAACAACTGGTGGCGGAGTCATGGCCTGACACTGCATGCCATGTAATGTATACTCATACCCTTTTTTACGGACAAGGTACCTACATATTATCACATAGACAATAACCCACTGAGTACAGACAAAGTAATCGGAGACCTGGTGACACTGTGCAATGCTGACCTCTCATTTGACACCCACGTTGCCGAAGTAGTTGGATGGACTTCCTACCTTGCCCACCTTATGATGAAGGGATTCACATCCACATCAAAAGGGGTCATTGTACCCTTATACTCCTCCCTTATCAGGCCCATGACTGTGTACTGTGCCACATTTGGTATGTACCTCACCTGGCACTTGCAACAGCTAAGGGGACCCCATGAGTACATCACCAGGTGGATCAAGGGTCTGCAACACCTGTCATATGCTGCCAGACTAATGTAACTCATGCTCTATTCCATAGCATACTGCCTAGGTAGGGGTGATCTGTGCCTGATGTAGTAGGCCATGTCCAATCTGGTAGTGATGGACATGTTCCACCTCATACAATCCAAATCCATCAGAAGCACGACAGCTACGGATTTAAACCTCAGCACACATATGAATAGGACATACTGTAGGGACAGATCCATCACTAAGAGGCTTTCCATACTGTGGAACAGGATCCCAGTTCATGTTAGACAGAGACCCTCACTGACACTCTTCATGTGCATTCTTGACAAGTGGATGGGAGATCATAGGTTTACAGCAGGGGTCATCTCTGTGTCACTACTAGACAGAGGCACAATACACTGATGCTATTATGTAGGGGGGTCTTCACTCTGTCACTACTATACAGAGGTGCAGGTTTCTAAATCTATTCTATACACTGTCTGCAGATAGCCTAGTACTATACTATGCCACTGTGAAACTATATCTGTTTATGTATTCTACATCCATGTCTATCTATGTATACACATATGCATATTATATATATATATATATATATATATATATATATATATATATATATATATATATATCTATATATATATATATATATATATATATATATATACATACATATCTCGATATACATATTATATTTATATATATATATATATATATATATATATATATATATATATATATATATATACTCCTTTTTAGGTCTGCATGTGTATACACACAGTAACGTACTGCTGAACACCCATTACTGTACCACCTACTTGTACATTGCACTACAACCTACATTGCTATGTGCACATAGCTACCATCACATACATATATATGTGGACCCTTCAGTGACAGTTTCAGTATGTCCCCGTTCCTATGCACAACCTCATATACATAGATACAGACCAATAAAACATCTGGAGGGTTCACAGTATGTAGAGTATTATAGTAGTACTTTACATTACCTGTGTTTGTTGCAGCTGTTTGTGTAGGCTTGCAGTTGCTTGGCCTGCTGTCTGCCTCTTTGCCTTGATGTTTCCGGTTTATTTCTTTCTCTTTCTTTCTTTCTTTCTTTCTGTCTTTCTTTTTTTTTTTTTTTTGGTTTTCCCTCTCTCTCTCTCTCTCTCTCTCTCTCTCTCTCCAGCGGGTGCAATGACAATATTGCATGTGTGGACTGGGAGTACAGGATGCTTTTGTAGGTATCTTCACATGTCCATGTGATGGCCTCTGCACCAATTGTTAGCCAGCATTCACTAATTGCATGCAGCCTGTTGTGTAGTGATTGCAGTTCTCACTGTGATTACAGGCCTGTGCTATAAAAAGGTCTGTTAAGTAGGCGTAGCCCATTCAGATTATCAGGGTGAGGACCATGCTGGTTTGCTGTGGACACTGTTCTGTGAGTGTAAGGGTTGGTATGTCTCTCATATTTCAGGCTGTGTTGTAGACACTGCAATGCATGTTGTTCTGTAAGCTACTGTTAGTACATTTGGCAGGGTGTCAGTGGGGCACAGTTGACATTTGTTTTCACATCAGGGACATCCCTGTAACTCAGTCACAGTTGCTATGTCTGCACTCTTAACTATTCAACTATGGCTGTGTTTATCCTGCTCTGAGTATGTGTGTGGCTTGCCAGATGCTACTGTGACACTATTACCTAGTAGCTACCAACTAGCATGACTGTTTCTCAGCACACAGTACTATTTCACAAATCCACTAGATTTGACAGTAAATATACATGACATGCTTTGTGTACTAGACTTGTATATTCCCTTTAAATTAATTCATACTATTTTATGATATATTTCTTTCAGCACAATGTTCTTGTATAGCACTCATGGCTTAGTGGTAAGTCATGCAGACTAGTGTTTCCAAGGTCCTGGGTTCGAGACTGAGGGAGGTATTTTATTTTGCTGCTGAGAAATCTACAGGCCTTGTCATTCAGAGTGACTAAGGCACTTTTAAGCAGTTGTAAGCTGGTTAGCGCTGATTTGCGTGGAGGTCACACATGTGCACTGCTGCTTAGCTTTGCGCACACCCGCTTACTACTGCTTAAAAGTGCTTACTCTCACGCACACCTGTGCAATTTTCTTTGAAAGAAAAGAAAATGGGGAGATAGGAAAGTGGTGAAAAAGGGGTCACAAAGAGGGTATGACAGTAGGGAAACAAGCTCGGGTTTTGCAGGAGGGATGTAGGTAAGGCCCATAGCTGCCTATTTCTTCATCAGCAACAGCTGTGCATATGTTTGTAATTTGGTGTGACATTTGAAACCTTCCACCCCTGAGGGAGGTGTAAGGACAACAATAATACTTGTTGTACAGCCAGTTGTAAATGACAGTTTACATGTCCAGCAGACATGTGTGCAAAATGGGCAGCTATGTATGGGGCGTATTTTTTTTGTGGGTACAGAGTGCCCTTTTTTTTTTTTTCAGGTGAGAGTGGTATGGTACAGGAAGTCAGTATAGCTGGGGAGGTAGGTTGGGTAGGTTAACAGACAAGACAAACAAGACGCATACAGGGGCGGTGTATGACACATGTGGGGGGGGGTTACACAATTGACGGGGATGGATGTTTGGATATCTCAAGCCCATGAGCCGACAGACGGCAACAGTGGAACTGAGATCCCCACCCATGGGCAGTTGCCACTGTGCCTTCTCTGTCCAGGACGGGGCTGTGCTGGGGGCTGTGTAGGCCGGACAGCAGGCACGCCCATGAGTTGTGCCACCCATGCCTCAAGCTGGCGTAGGGGCCCAAGCACAGCGTGCCAGATCTCCCTACACACCACAGTCCGGACACTATGGAGGGTGAGTGGATGTTCTCCTCCGGCCACGCTTGCAGAGGGGGGACGAGCACCATCCCCGGCAGCACTTCCACCCGCAGGTGGCACAGGGCCACCGGAGGAGGGTCCGGCCTGGGCACTACTGCCAGGTGCACTCGCCAGTTGAGGTGGGAGAAGTGGGTCCGCTGGATCCCGCCTTCCCTGTCATCCTATGTTTTGCATTATGTTATGACAGTTTGCGTTAGTAATGTACAATACCATTCACAATTAGTTGTAACAGCATGCATTAGTATTCCCATTAACCAAACACCCATATATTCAAGCCATTGAACAGCAAGCATAACACATGCATAATTTGAACAGCAATACACAATCCAACAACATGCAGGGTTGATTGATGGCAACAGGCCATCAGGTTTGGATGTATGAACAGGGCAGATGCATCAACGTACATGCAAATATGTATGAACCAACAGGACAAATGTCCATGGGTGTTAATTGTGATTGCACATACCAATTTCACGTGGAATGGATTATATGTGGTTATAGGGTAGGGTGAAGAAAATTTAATTAACAACTTCAAATACCAATACATATGCTGTACATTTCTACTAGCTGCAGATATATACACACTACAGTTCTGCCTACAGTTTCCTATGTGATAACTACTTCAGGTTAGTGATAGGAATGTTACTGCTTCATCAATATACATTTCATTTTTATTCATACACATTCATATATGGCTCTGTTCAGCTACATCATCCTGCTACATTTGCTTTATATAGCTATAGACAACTGTGGATGTTTGGTATTTCAGACAACCATACTATCTGCATATTGCAGACTGAGAGCAACATATCCAGATTTTGTGACACACATTCCAGCTGCAGTACTGTTTTCAACACATGTTACTGTTTGGTTCTTCCTGTCACATTCATTTCATTCTGTACTGACTGCAGTATACTTTATTCAGGAGTTATTACTACTTTATTGGTGGATTCATACCTCACACTCTCTCACTTGTTTTATTTTTACAATTCAGGATGGTACTTAATTCTTGGCTTTATTGACTTGTTTTACCTGTAGTTATAACAATCCTTTCCAACAGTCTCACTTATGTCATGTTTCTGTATTTCAACAGGGATATATTTCACATATGTGTTTTACTCAGCTTCTGCAGCTGTACTTTTCAGCCTGCTGCAGGTTATGTACAGCCTGCTGCAGGTTATGTACTATTATATTACAGGTGGGACATCTTTATTTCAGACTTGTTTCATTTTTATGTTTGGATTACAGGCTGCATCACACTTTTGTAATCAAGCAAAACTTGCAAACCCTCTTACACTGTTACTTGCACATTTTATTAATTAGTGACTACACTGCACTCTTTTGCTAACTGTCATACTTATATATTTATTTACAGTTACAGGGAGAGAATTACTGACCTACCTGGTGGCGCAACCGCACCAGCCTATCGCCATAGGCTCGACGGTTCACAGAACAGACACCTGCAGCTGTAATATAAATAAAGTAATATTGGAATACACATCTCCATAATATCAGCTAGGTTAATTTCTTACATAAATAATTACATGTAACTTACTCAGTAGTGGGGCGTTGGGCATTTGCCGGGCCTCCTGGATCCTGCTTACGTCTCTTCAGGTCCACATGGTGGTGACGAACCTGCTCACCAGTCCTTGGTATTCCTGTGGCACTGGTGAGATCATGTGCCAACTGGTCCCACTCCTCAGCCCTATATGCTCCCCACAGGACCTGGCCCTGCATGAGGTGGGCCTCATGATTGTGGACGAGGAGCCAAACCATATATTTGGACTCCACAATGCCCCACCTCTGTGCTCGGAAGCAACTACCCTCACCTACACCTGACATCCTGGCTGCAAGTCAGTTCTACAATCGGTTATGCTGTGTATTCCCGCCTATGGGGCTTATATATGCCGTTTTTCCCGCACTTATCTGTGATTGGCCATTTTGGAATTGTATCAGCTTCACAAAACCTGCTTTGTCATGCTCCTCTTTCTATTCATTCCTATATATCTGCTATTACTGCATTTCTAAGTGCAACTATCAAGGCTTAGTGGTTCAGTACTTTGACTATGGTGCATGGTATCCTGGGTTCGAACCTGGCCATTGCTTTTTATATTTTATGACTGTCTACACAGGCTAGGAGGTGTGCCTGTGTAAAGGCAGTTTTGATACAGCTTGCTCAACGTTGCCCGTCGGTTAGCTTGTTGGCACGTTGCGCAGCTCCGCGCAAACGTATCACGCTGGTTTACACGTGGTTTGGCTGTCAGCATGCACATTATGCTCATCTAAACTATAGGCACACAGTTTCAGGGTGTTAAAACGCTGCTCAACCCTGGGCACTCATTTTAGACCTATTAAACCACTGCTCACCTACGGGCACTCATTTTACACCTGTTAAAACACTGCTCACCTACGGGCACTCATTTTACACCTGTTAAAACACTGCTCACCTACGGGCACTCATTTTACACCTGTTAAAATACTGCTCACCTACAAGCAGATATCCTTGACTTGTTAGACTGTAGCTCAGCTATGGGCACATATCACATTTTTTTTACTTTTTTATCTCACATTTCTTCAAAATACACGGCCCATTTCATTACATTTTACATAAAATATAATTTTATATATGTACATATATGTCAGGGACTTGTTTCGTGCTTATTTCACTAAAAATAAAAATTGATGTTCTGGGGGATTGAACCATGACTGCCTCCTCTTCAGCCAACGTCTCTACCGCTACGCTATTGCTTCTTGGCTTACTTTGCATATTTAGGTCTTATATGCTTTTCCACTGACTGGTAACTGTGGCTAAGCGATAGGCACGCCCGCACAAACGAGTGCACTCATGGGCAAACATCTTTACAACTTATAAAAAAAAAATATTAGATGTTCATTTCTACATTTTATGTTCATAGTCTGTGGGGGCATGTGTTGTGTTGTGTTTATTCACATTTACACGGACTAAATGTTATATGGCACCAGTTCCAGTTATTGAACAGTCTATCAAAACTGTTTAGTAACATCAGCATATTGAATATTCAGTTTAAAGGTCCATACTGCTATCAAAAGTAAGTTTATCAATAATAGCACATACATGTGGAGTGTTTCACCTTGTGTCTGTTGATTTTCTAGAACTGTACTGTTTTAAAGTGATATTACCAGTGCATTATTTGACAGTGTGCCAGCAGTCTTTGTGCTGCAAAGAGTCACAGTTTTAGTGTGTAATCACTGCTGGTACGTTATATGACAGTGTGCCAGCAGTCTGTGTACTACCAAGGAGTTGGAGTTTCAGTGTGTACTCACTGCTGGTACATTGTCTGGCAGTATGTCAACAGTCTGTGTACAACTATGAAGTCACAGTTTCAGTGTGTAATCACTGCTGGTACACTATCTGACTGTGCTGTTAGTACGCTTCTCATTTTTCACTGTGAAGTTAATATATATAGGTTAGCGGGGTTCAGAAAAGATATAGGTTAATACTAGGCTAACTGCCCTTGTGGATCACTTTAAGCCTAGCCAGTTACCCCAAGTGAGAATCAAACCCTGCACCTTTTGTCTGTAAGGTAAATACCTTACCACTATGCCAACCTCCCAACCCATGTAAAAGCATATTACCAACGAAAAACTTATCCAGACAATGCTGGATAATAAGCATTTAAGTACTGTGTTGGGCTTGTGCTGTAATATTTTCAATGAAATAACAGCTGTGGTTTTCAATACAATTTTTTTTTAGTAAATGGAACTTTAAATAGAAATAATCATTATGGACCTTATTAACAAGGACATAGGTAATCTCCACACTCTGGACCCAACCCATTTCAGATTCATTAAAGGTAGATTATGCCTGTTAAACATGGTTGGCTTCTTCGAGAAAGTCATCAAGGCCCTGGATGAGGGAAAGACTGCATACCACCTATCTTGATCTAGCCAAGGCATTTGCTACAATCCCCCACGCAGGTATTATAAAGAAAATCTCCTTACTGGGAATTAACCCCATTACCAGATGGGTAGCCTACTGGCTTACCGTCAAGACACATATTATCAAAGTGGGTGACTTCACCTCTAGCAAAAGATCAGTCACCAGTGGTGTACCACAGGGATGTGTGCTGGGCCCCTTACTGTTCTGAATTTATTTCTCAGAAGCCCAGGCAAACGTGGAGGGCCCGTGGCTGACCAAGTTTGCTGTTGATTGCAAATTGCAAGCAATCATTGAGTCCCACAATGATGTTAATATACTGCAGACAGGGTTAATATAGACAAATGATTGGTGGCAAAGCCACAGATTAAAGCTAAAAGCAAAAATATGCATTATTATTCCCTTTGAGAAAGCTGACATCCTGCTAATCACATCATAGACAGCACCCCCCCCCCCCCACAAGTGTAGACCCAGTGGTACGTGATCTGGGTACTCAGGTTGATAGCAACCTGAACTTTGACCACCATATATCTACAGTAGTAAGGACATCCTTCTATGTGGCACATCTTATAAGTAAAGGCATCACATCTCTAGATCTAAAGATATTATAATTCCATTATACTCAGCCCTCATCAGACCAATAATTGAGTACAATGCTCCATTTTGCATGTACCTCACCAGACACCTGCAACAACTGGAGACACTACAGAGGTTTCCCACCAAGAAATTACAAGGTACAAGCCATGTCCCTCAATTATGTCTCCTACAGGTTGCTAAGGGGTGACCTGTGCCTGACTTAAAGGGCAGTCTCTGACCCAGCTCTGATAGAAATGCTATGCATTCATAAATTAAACTGCATGAGGGTCACCTGATCCAGGGATTTTAACCTAGCCTCTGACATGAACAGGCCATGCTGGAGAGATAGATACATCTTCCAGAGACTGCCACTTATCTGGATCAAGCTTCCAGTTTATGTGAAACGGAGCCCCTCCCTGACTCTCTTCAAATGCAACCTTGATCAATGGATGGGTGACCTCAAATTCACTCCTGCAGTGGTTCCCATATCCCTCCTGGACAGAAAATGTAATTATTAACTACTATAGACCCTTACCTCTACAAATTTCACTCACCTAACCATGAACCCATGAACACTCACTTTCAGAAAATTCCACAAACGCTTCCAGGTAATACATAAACTCTTTGATTCACAGCTTCACAACAATATTAGACATATAAATATATATATATATATATATATATATATATATATATATATATATATATATATATACACACACACACACACACACACAAACAGACACACACACAAACACACACACACACACACACACACACACACACACACACACACACACACACACACACACACACACACACACACATATATACCATGGAAGAGAAACTTGGACCAGTGGATGGGAAATCAGAAATATAGATACTCTAGCATCTAAAATGGGCAGAGACAGCCTGCAAATCTTGGTCTCGCCTATGCATACACTTTAAAATAACCTCTAAGGTACATAAACTTCTGGGGTACATTTGGCTAGACTTACAAATGCCAGCACATAAACTTGCAGGATACATTTGGGATGGCTGGCAAGGCTTATAATGACCCCAGTGGTCGTATACACCTATCAACCTATATGCACCCATTTGCTAACTCAACAAAACACCAAGCAGACAGCAATTAGAAACCTAACTCATTAATGCCACTAGTCAGCTATTATGTTCCTAAAACAAATTACAGTCCACAATCCAGCTCATCAACTCCTTCCTCAAGACTTGCAGCCAGACCATGATCCAACATCCAACTCATTTATTTTGACATCGTCATTGTAAACACTATGCTCATCACTACAGCCAGAAACCTTTTCCTTATGTACTCTGTCAACTGACATTTGTACCTGCCACAAGCATCTGCTAAGCAAACTCTAGGCAAATATGTTCAGGAAACACATTTTACAGTATGTGTCAGTACAGTACTCAGACAAAATAATTTTTTGTTTCTGATGTTTATAGGAGCTTCAAGTCTCTAACAGGTAACATACTGTGCAGAAGGACTGTATTTAATTGTATATTAACTCCAAGATCTGCTAGGAGTTAGTGCAGAATGGCACAAAATGCATTGAACCAACCAATATCGCCAACATCCTGGCAGACAGGTTCAGTGCAAACTTCACCCCCCTCTCACCCCCAAAAGGGCCCATAACCATACCAGAAGAATGTACTGCCCCTGAAATCACAGACACACAGGTTAAAACAGCCCTCTCCAAAGCCAAAAACACAGCATCAATGGGACTGGACGGTGTCCCAGGCTGCGTCCTACATGAGCTCAAAGATGAACTAACCCCTCAGCTAAACACACTGTTCAAACTCAGCCTCTCCACAGGCTACGTGCCCATAGAGTGGTGCACAGCAACGGTTATTCTGCTCCACAAAGGTGGAGCCACAACAGACCCTGGGAACTATCACCCTATAAGCCTGACTAGCTTGGTCTGCAAGGCTATGGAGCGCATCATCATGGATCTCATTAACAGAGACATTGGGAACCTCCAAACACCGGACCCTACCCAGTTCGGCTTTGTTAAGGGCAGATCATGCCTCCTAAACCTGGTGGACGTCTTTGAAACAGTTACCAAGGCTATAGATGAGGGAAAGGTGGTCCACACAGCCTACCTAGATCTCGCAAAGGCCTTTGACACCATTCCCCATTCTGGTATTATAGACAAGCTCACCAGCCTGAACATAAACCCCTACATCATGAGATGGGTTGCCATCTGGCTCACAGACAGAACCCACATGATAAGAGTTGTGGGAGCTAGGTCTGACTCTAAACTGGTTACAAGTGGCGTTCCCCAGGGCTCAGTCCTAGGACCCCTCCTGTTCGGCATAAACTTCTCAGAGGTACAGGCAAGCACAGGAGGTCTAGGGCTGAACAAGTTCACAGACGACTGCAAACCATGGGCTATAATTGACTCTCCAGCTGACAAAGACATCCTCCAAAAAGGTCTCACTGAGACAGATATCTGGTGTCAAAACTTTGGCCTCAAGCTAAATGTCAAAAAGTGCATAGTCATCCCCTTTGGAAAAAACAAAGTACCCACAAACTACCACATAGGTGGTAGCCCCCTAAATACAGAAGACATAATAAGGGATCTGGGGAGCCAAGTAGATAGTAATCTCTCCTTTGATAATCACATTGCCAAAGTGGTTAGAAAATCCTTCTATGTGGCCCACCTAATCACAAAAGGGTTTGCATCCAGATCAAAAGAGGTAATTATGCCCCTCTACGCATCACTCATCAGACCCATCATAGAGTACAACGCCCCATTTGGGATGCACCTTACAAGACACCTGCAACAGCTGGAAAGACCACAGAAGTACCTCACCAAGAGGATCTCTGGCCTCATACAGATGCCCTATGCAGCTCGACTGAAGAAACTCCAGCTGTACTCAGTTGCATACCGCCTACTCATAGGTGATCTATGCCTGACATACAAAGCCATGTCCAGCCCAGAATTGATGGACATGCTCCACCTAAAGAAAACCATATCCCCTCGAGCAACATGCTCTAGGGATCTAAACCTCACCACAACAAAAAATAGGACATGCTGGAGGGATAGATTCATGTCCCAGAGACTTCCCAAGCTTTGGAACAAGATTCCAATCTACATTAGGCAGAGCTCCTCACTAACGCTCTTCAAGAGAAACCTTGACGAGTGGATGGGAAACAGAAAGTTTACCCTGTGGATCACTTCAATGGCTTTACTGGACAGAGGCACAGGGAACTAATCTAAGGGGGCAGCGAAAGCCAACACATTTTGGCTAGGCTTATAAATGCCTTTGGGTAGATAGCCTAGTACCTACCTATGAACCTATAAGATTGCACAATTTCTGGAAGAGGGTATATGTCCTACCCTGAGAACTGTGTGATCGTACATACCTGTCAATCATCTGTTTAACCAGCTAGATTTTATCAGCTAAATAGATAATGACCAATGACAGGATCAGTAAATTTCAGTCAACCCATATATTGCACACACACAGACACACACACACACACACACACACACACACACACACACACACACACACACACACACACACACGCACATTAACGCACACAAACATATTTTATCAAGTGGAGGTGTATAGTTATCATACTTATCAAGTACTTGTTCAGCAACAGTGGGGGATAAATGTACTGTTTGTGTTGCTTGTATATGTAGTCCAGCTGGAAATCTCTTCTTTGCCCTAGTCTTTCAGCCTTTTATGGAAAAAAATTGTTCACATATGTACAGCCTTTTGTGGGTTCATAAAGAGCAGTGTTCTATCCTAGCCAATAATAATAATAATAGTTATAATAGTAGAAATAGAAGTATAAAAAAGGATATATTATTAAGCAGTTGGGTTTGTTCACTTTTTTGACAACATAGTCATGAACAACTTGGTGTGGGATTAACCTGTAACTTGCTGTCTTGATCATAAATGTGACAAACATTTCCAAAAGGATCCCCAGTGTGTTGCATGGGGTTGAATATTGCCTAAAGCTGAAGATGTTTCTTATTTTAATGCCCCCCACCTGTTTCTTTAGCTGTATATCTTGTTAGCTTTAGTTTGGTATCTTTTTTTGAAAACAAGGATTTTATAAAGCCATTCAATGAAACTTGAAATTCAATGAATACAAGAACTCTCTTTGCAATACCTCTATTTTTCCAATTAACAATTTCTTTCACTTCTGAACTTCCCTAAGCTTTAATAAAAATTGTTAAAAGGCTGAAGTATTCCAATTAATATTCCACCATTTATTATAGTAATATTATAAACTTTGAACTACAAAATCATAATTTGTATTCAAACTTTAAAAGTAAATTGTGCACGATATTTTAAATGCACATTCTAAATGTTCGGATACACCGGCCATTTTTTTAATTATAATTTACTAATATGCAGACCAATATCATGCAGTTAGCTGCATTGGCATATTTATTTTATTTATTAATATATATATATATTATTTACTGGATAGCACCATCTCACTGAGGTTAATGCAGATCTGCTGGGAAGAAGAACCAGGGTGATATTTTTGGCAATCGGTTGAAATCTGATCAGGAAATTGGGAAAGCTTCTCTGCTATTCATCAAGTTCCATAAAAACTTTAACATCTACATGAAGTAGCACCAGAACAGGCAGATGCGGCCTTGGTTTAAATCTTCATTTGAAAGACAACTCTTAAGGAGTGCAGATCCAACTACAACCACCATTATATGCTGCGGTGCATAGTGAGAAGCTTATAGTACAATCCTGTAAACATAACATGTATTGAAGAAAAACATGTGGGGCTTTATACACTAAATCTAATTATTTGACAAAAATCACTAAATCCCCAAAAGTATCCATTTATTTACAAATTGTATTTAACCAGTCTTATCATTATCTTTTCACTACTGGAGCTTAAATCAAGGTATCTGCTACAGGCATGGAGCCTAAAACCTTGTTATATCTGCTTATTCTCAGGAAAATTCAAAACATTTATAAGCAAAAAGATGCATGTAACTTGATGATTTGCCAGCTGGTCTTCTAATAACAGATGAATTTATAAGGCATACCACATTCATATGGAATGTGATATATGAATGCATTTGCAGTGCATGGATCACCATGATTACTCTCAAAAATGGTTTAAATTACATGCTGGTTCAGCACTACTCTAGTGCATAACCCAAAATTAACAATGCTTTGAGGGGTGTTTAACAATTATTAAGCAACCCCTATATGCTGTTAACATCGAGTCTGCACAAAAGCATGCAGCACGACCAGAAAACAGCATCAGATATGAAACAGGTTTGTTTTAACTCCTGTTTCTGCCACCTGTTTGCTAAAGTACACACAGCATTTTGAATTAAACTACTTAATTTAGGCAGGGAATATTTAAAAAACATCAACCAATTCCTCATTGCTTTACCGGCTTTCAAAGCCATTACAACACATTGTGTTTTTTATTTTTTAATCTTACTTTTCACAAACTAGTAGTACATGGAGTAGATAAATCTTTTGTCTAGAGGCCTATCTGCTTACTTACTGAGAGAAAGTGAACATAACTGGTTTTGTCTGGGCAGGGCATTTCTGTAACTGTATTGTCTGGATAATAGGTCTGTTTCTGCCTTCTGTGCCTTAAGTCAGATATACCTGTTACTCAAGCTGTGCTGAGAGACTGACTTCCTGCCTGCTGTGATATTCAGAAAAGATAAGAGTTTATTCTCATTTTTCATCTGCACGTTTGATTTAATATCTCTGTAATCTGTACAACTGATTTTCCCATCCAACTACCCTGTTCTTGGGGTGGTTTTATGTCTTGGTGGCTTTGAGTTAACCGCCTCTGGTATAAAGTTGATACTGGACACCGCCCCCCAGTCACATTACATCAGCTCATTCTACTGTTAATAGTGAAATTGAAATAGTGTAGCCCAGATACAGATTTGCTGTATCCGGGATTTTTTGTAAGCTTCGTAGCGGTGTTCTTCATTTTTTTCCCTTAGATCTGCTAGTTCTTTGCTCTCCTGCACTTTTATTAGCTTATTAGTTTAGCACTTTAAACTATTCCCGGTGCCAGAAAGTCTGCTCTTCACATTTTCTCTTAGAACAGGGTGGTTACTCAGTAATAGCACTAAAATCTGAATCCCTGTGACTAGCACTTGCTGTAAAACCTGCTGGAAAGCACTAGGAAGCCTTAAACTGATACAAGCACTCAGTTCTCCTTTTTAATAAGGAGAAATTAATTGTAGGCACTAAACAGCCAATAATTGCAAAGTACCTTGCCAAGATAAGGGAAAACAGCTCTTGTACTTTACAAAAGAAACACCAAACCAGGCCTGTCCAAGGGGTCAGCTTCCACCAAGTGAATCTGGGCATATTGGGGCAGTGCAGCAACTGCCTCATGTACACAGACAACCCACTCCTCCTACCACCCAGCACTGCAACCTGCGAGAGATGAACTTACAAAGCCAAACTGGAAGTAAAGCTCTCTCCAGCCAAGATTGTGCTAGACAGTCAAAAGGAGAAGGTTAACACCTGCACTACACCTCAAGCAACACATAGCCCTTCAAACCTCACAGCACCAACATCCACACATAGTAACACTAAACCTACTTATGCAGAGGCCCTTAACATTAACCTGCCCAAGCAACAAGGACCTCCGAAGCTGAAATGCAAACAAACACCAATCACAACCAAAGTGACACATAGCTCAAAACACCAGTGTGCCACCAAACAACAGCCCCTAAGGCAAGACAACGTACCCAGCACTTTAGTCATAAGTGACTCTATAGTCAGGCACACTGACGTCCCACTCACCAGGCTGAACAAGGAGAAAATTACTGTCAGCTGCCTGTCGGGTGCCAGGATCTGCCACATAACGCATGCACTTAAGTCACTCCACAACAAGAACAAATACGACTCTGTCATTGTCCATGTTGGAGTGAATGACTTGAGACGTACCTCCCTGGACTACATGAAAAGAGACATGGAAGAGCTCTCGGATCATGCGGTCCAGGCAGGTATGACCCTAGCCCTGAGCAGTATCCTGCCTTCGCCCAGAATGATACCACAGTATAAGGACAAAAAGATTGACTTCAACAATTGGCTAAATTTCTGGTGTCATTCAAAGGGGATCCAATATTTGTCTGCCTGGGATGACATGATCGACAAACCACAATGCTTTGCCAGAGATGGTCTGCACCTGTCACCCCTGAGATTCAGGTTACTGGCTAAGGCTCTTGCCACCCCTATAGTGCATTTTTAGGCAAGGCTCAAAGGACAAAACCACCACTGTAACAGATATAAGCATGCAAAATCTGAAGGTAATGCTGCTCAATGCTAGAAGTCTAAACCTTAAAATGCACTCTCTCGAGGCACTCCTAAAAATGGAGACCATCGATATCTGTGCAGTAACTGAGACCTGGTTCAAGGCTCCAGAGAATACCCCCTGCAATACCAGGCTACAACTCTTACCACACTTTTCGGCAACCAAACCAAGACTGAAGCACTAAATGCGGAGGAGTGTTCATATTCACCAAGGATATTCACACCTCCAGACTAGTTGCCCAACACAATGCATTTGAAATTCTACAGGTGCAACTAACATTAGGTAAGACTGCAATCCAAATTGTATCTTGCTACAGATCCCCCACCATGCCCCAAAATTCTCAGTACACCTTCCTAAACATACTAGATAATATTAAGATACAACCAAACACCCTAATACTGGGTGATTTCAACTACCCTTCCATTAATTGGGAAAACTACTTGGGTACCAACACCTTTGCCCAACGGTTCTTGGAATTCATAAATTCCAATGCCCTAGACAAACTAATCCATAGTCCCACCAGGGGCTAAAATATCCTAGACCTGGTCATTACCAACATGGGAGATTGATGCTCCACACCAGTGGTCACCCCCTCGTTGGTCAGGTCTGACCATAAGCTAATCACCCTTGATGTCCACATCCCACCCCCACCCCCCAGTAGGGAAACCTCCATAAAAAGCTGCTCCAAAGCCAACTTCATGCTACTCAAGTCAGAAGTGACAAACTTCATGACACCCATGCAGACGGGAACTGGAAGGTCGACCGCTGAATCCTACACTAAGGCACTGTACGAGCACATCCACTCGTGCATGAATCATGCCATTCCAAACAAAACCAAGATGGTCTCCTCCAAATAAAGGAACCCAATCTGGTGGTCCCCTGCCATAAACAAACTATACAACAGAAGGAAGAAACTGTTGCAGAAACGAGGAAAATCCCAGGATGCAAAAAATTCCCTTACCAGCCTCAGTAAGAAGCTGAGATTCCCCATAAAATCCTCCAAAGCTAGTTACAAAAATAAAATTGCCAAAGATTCCAAGGACAACCACAAGGCATTCTATAGTTATGTCAAGAATCTAAATGGCAATGATCAGAGCTGCTCTGAGCTACAACAGAATGGCATTAAATATACTGATCCCAAGGATATTGCCAGTATCCTGGCAGATTGATTCAGTGCCAACTTCACCCCCCTCTCACCCCCTAAAGGGCCCATCTCAATACCAAAATATTGCCAAATTCCGGTACTCATGGCCACACAGGTAAAAAACGCACTCTCCAAAGCTAAGAATACAGCATCCATGGGACCACAAGACATCCCAGGCTGCGTACTACATGAACTACAAAATGAACTGGCACCTCACCTAAGTGTCATGTTTAATCAAGGCCTCACCTCAGGCTTCATGCCCAATGAGTGGTGCACAGCTACAGTTATCCCACTCCACAAGGGGTGATCCACCTTGGATCCTGGGAACTATCATCCCATCAGTCTGACAAGCCTGATCTGCAAAGCCATGGAACTTATAAACAAAAACACTGGCAACCTTCAAACACTTGAACCCACCCAGTTTGGTTTCGTAAAGGGCCGATCTTGTCTCCTCAACCTAATTGACTTTGTCGAATCAGTCTCCAGAGCTGTGGACAAGGGTAAGATGGTCCACACAGCCTATCTGGACCTTGCCACGGCCTTCAACACCATCCCCCACTCTGGAATCATAAATAAACTTGCTAAGCTGGGCATTAATCCCTACGTCACTCGATGGGTTGCCAACTGGCTTACTGACACACTATAAAAGTAGCCGACTCAAAATCCAGCTCCAGACAAGTGACAAGCAGAGTACCTCAGGGTTCAGTCCTGGGACCCCTCTTGTTTGGCATCTACTTCTCTGAAGTACAGGCCAACACTAACTGCAAACTAGGAGCCATTATTGCATCCTCAAATGATGTGGATGTTCTACAAAAGGGCCTTGCAGAAACAGATGCTTGGAGCCAGAGCCATGGGATCAATCTCAATGCCACGAAATGTATAGTTATCCCCTTTGAGAAAAAACATGTACCCATGAATTACCACATAAGTGGCAGTACACTAAACACTGAAAGTGTGATAAGGGATTTAGGGACACAGGTGGACAGTGGTCTCACTTTCGATAACCACATAGCCACAACAGTCAGAAAATCCTTCTATGTGGCACACCTCATCACTAAGGGCTTTTCATCCAGAAAAAAGGAGGTCATTGTCTCACTGTACTCATCCCACATTAGACCCATTATAGAGTACAACGCCCCATTTAGTATGTACCTCACAAGACATCTGCAACAACTGGAAAGGCCACTGAAATACCTCATTAAAAGAATCACAGGTCTAAAGCAGATGCCCTATGCTGACCATCTAAAAAAACTCCAGCTATACTCTGTCGCATATCACCTGCTCAGAGGTGATCTCTGCTTAACATACAAGGCCATATCAAGCCCAGTGCTGTTGGACATGCTACACATAAAGAAATCCCAATCCCTCAGAGCTACACACTCCAGGTATCTAAATCTGGTCATCACAATGAACAAAATATGCTGGAGGGATAGGTTCCTGACCCAGAGACTCCCCATACTGTGGAATAGACTGCCCATACATGTCAAGCTGAGCACCTCTTTGGCCCTCTTCAAAAGAAACCTTGACGATTGGATGGGAGACAGGAAATTCACTCCGGGGATCATGCCAGTCACCCTGCTAGACAGGGGACCAGGGAAGTGAATATTCTGGGAAGAACTAGCCAGGGAATTGATATGGCTAGGCTTGTATAGGCCCTAGGGATGATTGCCTAGTACCAACCTATGAACCTATGCACTACAAAAAATATATGATTTGATCTCCAAGTGCAACAAAATATTATGTGTTTTCAACATGGATGCCAAGATTCACCTCTTGGTGAGGTGAATTTCTTGGTATCCATGTCTCAAACACATAGTATATATAGATATATATATTACGACTGGCAACATGAGCATAATTCTCTATATTTACTTACTTGCTTATTTACTGTTAACTATTGATAATACTGCAAGTAGAACTGATATGGGATGATTTAAATTGTTCACTATCTAGACAAAAGAAGGAGTATGCAGATGCAAGGATTTTGTCATAGATCACTTAGCATGCTGGTTTTATGGCAACACATCAAATAAAATTATTAGAGGACTAAATCTGCTATTTAGGACATGCTATCAGGATTAATTTAATTTGAAAAAACTGGTTCTTTGATGTTAACAAGACTGCAGAAAACAAAAACATCAAAACAAATAACAGAAGCAATTTTTTAATATGTTTTATGCTTTTGTCCTCGTATATCAAAGATTTCATCAGACTAAAATTATGTGAGACATGTTTAAGAAGCCCAATACAAAAGAGACATGTTTAAAAAAGCCCAAAGTCACAACAGAAAAATAAACAATAAATGCATAGTGTACTCAGTCGATTCATTAACATAGGAACTACAAATTCACAACATAAATGATGCTATCAAATGAAATAATATATATATTGTAAAAATATTTTATTGCATTTTAAAGCCTAGCTGCCAGCATTTGCATATAACATTAATATCCATTGATTCATAAATGTCAGGAAAATGATCTGCATCCAGATGTAATTTTCCATCTGATTTACTTTACTTACAAAACATTGTTAAAGTAAACAGCTCTAAAACTGCAGTCCTGGTAATCTATAGCAAGACATAAACATTTGAAGTTATGTACAGACAAGACTATGTTTGTAATAAGTATTATTTGTGTCTTTAATTTTGATAGCAAATATATGCTGTTTAATCCTGTGAAAAAGTATTCCTGTAGTCTTACCCATGAAAAAAAAACTGTCACATAACTGGCACTTGGTTATGTAAACTAGACAAATTCATATAGAAGTGTTGAACTGCATGGCATCAAATGTTAATAAATGAGGTAGATTTAAAATAGGAAATGAAATTATAAATTAAAAAGGACCTGTAGGTATATATCTGCAATATTTACAAAAATCGCAGTGCAAGTTCCTTTGCGCTTATTAGTAATTATTCTACAAACAACATCCTTGCTGTCATTCTTTTCAAAAAGAGATTTTAAAATTCTTAATATTACATTTGATAAGTTATCGCAAAATATTCTTTTAAAAGCTTGACTGCCAGCAAACATAGGTGCAGTAGGTAGAGCAAAGCTGTTTTCATGCATGACTATGTCTGGACCATTATAAGGCATATTACTTAAACTAGCTTAGAGAATGGGAGTAAACTTGGTATCCTTATTATCCCTAACTTCATCAGCAATTTTATCTAATAAGTTGTATTCGCTTTTCAGAAACACTTTCCTTTCATTTTCTCATAAAAATGCTTCAATAGATGAATGCATTCAGGAAGCCCTAATGTATTGACCACTAACAACATTTAGTTTCATGTGTAATGGATAGTTTCTAGAATAATTCAAATAGTTATTAACAAACGTTTTCAATACAGCCCACCATCAAATCTTTTTTCTAGTAAGTTTAAAACAATCTTACTATACAAACAACTGATATGGCAGCTTTGGCTGCTATAGTCATTTTTTTAAAAGAAGTGCAATTATTCAGCTGATTTAGAAAACCTTAAAATTATCAAGGTTGACATCCCAAATAAAAAAAAATATTTCATTATTTATTGGCATTTGTTTATCTGGAAAGACCAATAGGGCACAACTGCACTTTTTTAGCAGAGGCCTGGAGAGAAAACCTCAAAGGTATAATATTTAATGCAATCAATATTTATAATAACAAATTTTATAATGTAGTTTCAGTGAATACAGAGCATAATAGTCAGTACAAAAATTGTATTGATGTTCACAAACATTAATATACAAATATTGTATTAAGAATTTTCACATAGAAGTGCGGTGTATAAGACAGCTAGGAGAAATTTAAGAAATGAAATAGAGTTAGGTATTAGAAGGGACAAGCAAGTATAAGTGTTAACATAGAATTAGTCGCTGAAATATAAGATTCACAGCAAAAAATATGCCAAAGCCAAGAAACATAAAATCAATCACATTTAATGTTCAGCAAAGATTTATATATTAAATTCACATTTAGCGCTTTCATTCACACTAAGGTGGATTTCATCAGAACAAGAAACACCATAAATTAATCACATAAACACCCATTTTGGTGCCAAAAATACACACAATACACAAAATTTAAAGTGAACCAGTACTGGTAAACAAACACTGCACAGAGTTTGTCATCAGAACTTACCCCTTCTAGTGTTGTGTACCTAAATGTATATCAAACAATACATCATATCAATAAAATTGACTACATGTCCTGCATTTAATCTTCCACAACTGACTAAGATGAGAAAATATAAAAATAAAAATAATGTATAAATACAAGATATATATATATATATAAATCAATTCATTCTTAATCCAAGTGTTATTGTATCATGTTTTATCCAAGCACTGCATAGTGTCTACATTCATTTAACACAAATAAATAAATATACTATGTAAAAAACAACTAAGCTAAATATTAAAATAATAATATATGTTAATAAATAATGCCAAAAAATGGACACTAAACTGTCAAAATGATTTATCTGATGGTGAACAAAATATAATGACACAGTTAACTAAAGATCATAGTATAACAGTTATGAAACCTGACAAGGGGGGAGGGGTGGTTATTTCCGATTCTCTTGAATATATCACTGAAATGTACAAACTTTTATATGAATCTGGGAACTATGAAATCGTGTCAATGAATGAAATCAATATAGATTACAAATGTATTGATTTGTGCCTTGAGGAATTTTTGTTAGATAATCGTATCACTATTGACACGTACAATTATTTAAAGGTTGAACATCCTATTCTGGCAACCATAGTAGATATACCGAAAGTTCATAAAAGTATAACTAAGCCACCTTTTCATCCTATTGTTTCGGGTAGCCATTCCAAAACCTATCCTATTAGGGTGGCTATAGATAAATGGTTAAAACATCTATACACCAGTATACCACATTTGATTAAAGATTCTTGGGCCTTCTTGGACAACTTAACATCTAGCATATGGAAAGAAAACCTTATATTCTTTACTATAGACATCATTGATTTATTTTCTTGCATACCTAAAAAACGGCTTGGATGATTTTTGTAATAGTTTAAGGAAATACTCCAACCTGGAATGGGACAATATTTGTTTAATTATGGAACTCATGTCAACAGTTCTTGACTATAATTACATATATTTTGAAGGGGAGTATTTCAGACAAACCAGGGGGGTGGCCATGGGGGCAGCTTGTGCCCCCATGTTCGCCAACCTGGTTATGTTGGAATGGGAGGCTACACATCTATTTAACAGTCGTTATTACAAGTATATGTGTTATTATTCCAGGTTTTTGGATGATATTTTTATTTTATGGGATGGACCACAGGATAGTATAGGGCAGTTCATGGACTATTTGAATAGTACTAGTGCATTTTTGAAATTTACATTTTCAAGTAGTCCTGATGGTACAGCCCATTTGGACACCTTTATTTCTAACACTAATAGTGGTTTTAAGTCCCGAATTTACAGAAAAAGTACTTTTTCTAATAGTCACCTGGAATATACTAGCAATTATCCAAGGAATATGATGAAGAATATTTTCAAAGGACAATGTATTAGAGCTGCTTGTACGATGTCTATGTATAATGATATGATTGAGGAAGTGAATTTCATTAAATCCATGTTTGTATTAAGGGGGTATCCAATAGGTATGCTGGACGATGTTGTGAATTATGTAGTAAGTGAATGGGGAAACAAATATCCTCCTTTACTAGGAAAAGAATTTAAGAATTTGGCAGTAGTTGGAGATAGTAATGGAACTCAGTATAATAGAGCTTGTGCGTTGGAATATTCTCCATATGTGAATAGTATAAAAATATACTAAGAAAGAACTGGAACATTCTAATGGTGGATCAAGAAATAAGAAAGATTATAGCTGATACGCCAGTGTTTGTTCACAAAATGGGTGTAAACATTAAGAGAAAATTAGAGAATGGATCAATATTAAGAGTAAGAAGTGATCAAACAAACACACTAAGCGTTGTGGTAGCTGTGGGCAATGTCATGCTATATTAGAGGCTGAAGGAATAGTTTTAGAAAATGTTAATAGGACTAGAATTAACTTTAAACAAGGTAATTGCAATTCCAAATACATTATATATTTAGCCAAATGCATGTCCCAGCTACTACATAGGTAAAACGAAGAGACAATTTAAGAAAAGAATTTACAATCATTTATACAGTATTAGAAAGAGGGATATAAACAACGCCCTGTATAGACATGCAGCTAAATATGGAGAAACACACATATTTAAATTTGCCATACTTGATCAAGTTAGTTTAGGGCCACGTGGGGGCAGTTTTAAAGCACTTCTTGGCAAGAAAGAGATCAAATGGCAAATATTAACTGATGGGGCAAGGGAGCATGGACTTAATGAATTTATTACTACAAAACCCATATTACAGTTACGATAACTAACTATATAAGCATTCCTATTGTGGTTGTTTCTATAAAGCATTATTTGACATGAATGCATTAGTTTTTATTGGTATGATTTTTAATGTGTTTAGTTTAGTGTCCATTTTTTGGCATTATTTATTAACTTATATTATTATTTTAATATTTAGCTTGTTTTTTTACATAGTATATTTATTTATTTGTGTTAAATGAATGTAGACACTATGGAGTGCTTGGATAAAACATGATACAATAGCACTTGGATTAAGAATTAATTGATTTATATATATATATATATATATATATATATATATATATATATAGTATTCATACATTATTTTTATTTTTATATTTTCTCATCTTAGACAGCTGTGGAAGATTAAATGCAGGACATGTAGTCAATTTTATTTATATGATCTATTGTCTGATATACATTTAGGTACACAACACTAATAGGGGTAAGTTCTGATGATGAACTCTGTGCAGTGTTTGTTTACCAGTACTGGTTCACTTTAAATTTTGCGTATTTTGTGTATTTTTGGTGCCAAAATGGGGTATTTATGTGATTAATTTATGGCGTTTCTTATTCTGATGAAGTCCACCTTAGTGTGGATGAAAGCACTAAATGTGAATTTAATATATAAATGTTTGCCAGCCAGTAAATGCGATTGATTTTACGTTTCTTGGCTTTGGCATATTTTTTGCTGTGCAGTATATTTCAGCATTTACTTTGACTGTTGGGGACATTCTGTGTTGCTTTTACGCAGACTTTTGGAGTATTTAACATAGAATTAGTGATGGAATAATAATTTGGTTGTGCTAATTAGAAGTACGTACAATAATAAAACAAAGAAACGTATTAGAAGTGGATAAGCAGGTTAAATGACTTAGCACTTTAAAGGAGGTATAAGAAAGATGATGACAGGTGTTAGGAGAGGTATTTCCCAGATGAGAAGCAGGGACAAAACCAGGAGTTAATCAGGAAATGTTTTAGTAATGGTTTGAAAAGATGATGGTGTGAGATAGACCTAACTGATACTGAAAAAACAAATCATCTATATAACATTTATTTAAAAAATTATAGAAAAGTGAACGTTTATGCAAATAATACTACAGTTTTAAAGCTGATGATTTTAATAATACCTTGAAAATACAAATAAACGTCTCTATCATAGAATTTTTGCTTTGATGAAGTCATTGCTGTAAGAGGACAAAAGTGGTAAACATATTAAGGAAACTATTTCTGCCACTTTGTTTCATACTTTTTTTTTTAACAGGACTTGCCCAATTAATGCTCACCCCAAACAAAACTAAACTACTCATCTTCCAACCCACCAAACATACTCAAAACAACTCTCACTTTAACAACACAGCAAAAGACAACACCACTATATACCCAACTGAACACATCAAATTGCTAGGAGTGGAAATAGACAATAAACTAAAATTTGACATTCACATATCCATGGCCATAAAAAAAGTCCACAAAAAGCTAGGAGCGTTATACAGAAATAAGCAACTTCTCACCAAAGCAGCAAAGATTTCAATAGCAAATTCCCACCTTATCTCCACCCTACTTTATGCCTCTCCAATATATACCAACCTAAGGCAATGCGATATAAACAAGCTAGAGACCTGCTACAACAAAATCGCCAAATTCGCCACAGGGGCATCCTACCGTAGTCACCACTGTCTCTCACTTACTGAACTGGGCTGGCTTGAACTCCCTCACCTCCTTCAATGGTATCAACTCTCACTCGCCCACAAACTAGTAAACCATCCACTAAATGTCCCATCCCTCCAGAATCTACTCCAACCCTATCGCACCACCAGACCTCTAAGATCCAGCAACAAAAATCACTTGCAGATCACTAAAGCCAATAACTGCTGGTGAAGCACTATTCTCTTGCGCCATAGCCAAATTATGGAACTCCCTCCCACCCACAATTACCTCCGTACCATCATGCACCCACTTCAAAACTTTACTAAAAGTGCACCTAAAAACATGCAGGCTATGCCCTTGCAACTCCCACTCTAATATCACCCACCCCATCCAACCACTACCTTTCTTTCCACCCCACTAACTACCTTGATTATAGCAAGCTCAGATGCTCATAAGCCTAGTACTTATTATATAGCAGGAACTTCTTATTGTAACATTTGTTAATGTCTGTTATGTACTTCGCAGATAAAGATTCTAGTTGTCTATTGATGTACTATGTTCTTCATCTGTAAATATGTTTGTAATTAATTGCTATGTTAATCAAATTGTTAATCGCTATGTAATCCAATGTAACTACTGTCTGTTTATTTTAACTGTGGAGCTTTTCTCCCCAGGCCTCCACTGAAAATGGACCTACGTCCAGTCAGACACTCCCGGTCAACAAATGTAAATAAATAAATAAAATAAATAAATAAATAAATACTTTCCATTGATTTGTGTCTGCTAACTCTACTTGTTCATATTTGTCCATTACAACCATTATTGAAACAAATTAAGCATAATTTATTTATTCTTACCTAGGCTGGTAGAATACTAAGAGGCAGAGTGAAATGTGTTCATAAATTCAAGAAGGTCTCAACCACATTTCTTCTTTTAACAAACAAAAAATATATCATTGGAAGCATAGAAAAAGAGAACCTTATTTACTGAGAAAAAATCACTTACATTGAAATCCTCATGTGAAATTTTCATGGCAAAAGGCATCCCAAGTTCTTCTTTAGCTTCAACTATGCAGCCACCCAAAGGTATGACACCCTAAAAATGAATATGTTTATAACTTTAAGTTATTTTAATCATTCTGATCTTCTTATTCTAAATAAAGTATAAACAGTTTATTCTGTATGCCTGTTGCAACTTCTATTAATTACATTTCCTTTTCATGTTAGCCTGTCTAATATGGAATAGACTATTGCTTTCCCTTCTAACCTGTCTGCATGTGATTTTCTCAATTTGTTGTTAGGATCACACAGTCAGAGAGGATGTACAATTAGAGAGTAATACACACACACAGACACACACATACACACACACACACACACACACACACACACACACACACACACACACACACACACACACACACACACACACACACACACACACACACACACACACACACACACACACACACACACACACACTCCTAGAATCAATCTCACACCTGCCAAATGCACAGCTTTCCATCCTGCATTTGCGAACCTACAAGCTTGCTTCCAATGCTGCTAAAATCCACAGTTTGCTTCCAATTCTGGCACTTGCAAAGTAATCCATGGGAAGGGAGTAGTCCGGATTCACTTTGTATGGAGGATTTGGAGGACTGTAGGACTGTACCATTGTGATTCACAGCTGGGGGGACTGCAGTCCTGCAGTCCAATATCACAAGCCAGCGGCTGATATTGGACTGCAGCCCCCCAGCTGTGAACCACAATGGTACAGTCCTCCATATCCTCCATACAAAGTGAATCCAGACTGCTGCCTTACCAGTCTGGATTCAGAAAGAAGGAAGCAGACTGCTGATTCCCCAGAAGTCTATGTGGTGCTAACCACATAGACTGGAAGGGGATCTGACTGCAGAGTCGGCAGTCTTCGACCATTCCAGGAAACAGCCGGGAAACCGGAAGTGTGCATTCCAGCATGAATGTGAGCTTAGAAAACTATTGAGTCTTGCTGTGGATTACTTTGCAGGTACCAGAATAGGAAGCAAACTGTGGATTTTAGCAGCATTGGAAGCAAGCTTGTAGGTTCGCAAATGCAGGATGGAAAGCTGTGCATATGGCAGGTACGAGATTGATTCTAGGAGTGTGTGTGTGTCTGTGTGTAAAATGCCCCACACGGTGTGTACTGGTGGCTAGAGAGAACCCTGTACCTTGGCTACAGCTAACATGAGCCTGAATTCCCTATCTACCACCATTTGTGAAACTTTTGGAGTTATTTGCCATATATTTTGTTCTGTTCTTTTCCTTGTAAAATCTGTGGTTTCTGAGTGTTTAATTCTTTAAATAGTTGATGATGCAGTTGTAGCATTGTTGCCTCACAGCTACAGGTTCTCTGGCTTGATTCTTGGCTGGGGTGCCTTCTGTGTGGAGTCTGCATGTCCTCCCTGTGTTTGTGTGGGTTTGCTCTGGTGTCCTCCCATGTTACAAAGATATGTGTTGGCAGTATTTCTCCATGGGCCTCTGCTGAAAATTGGCTTTTGTTCCAAGTTAGACTTTTCTGGTTAACAAATGTTAAATAAATTCTCTGAGGAAGCCATTCTAATTTGATTGGCGAAAACGCTGTATCTGGTGTTACAAATAAAATATTTTGGCGTTCAGAACAACCTACGCTTGTTGGTACGATTTGTGGAAATAAATAAAATTGACAGGCATTTGAATTTCAGAATTCATATTCTTCAGAAAGTACATAGTAACACAAAAAAAATTATTCTAGCAATTTTCTAAGTTTATAAGATGAATATTTGAAATGTGTCCCTATTTTTTGGGACTGTATTCCTCCATTATTGGCTTCATCCAGGTTTTTTGTGCTAAGGTTGAGAGCTATGGTGAGAACTGAAGTCACTGGATATGTTTTATGGCTGCATTCCTCCATTACTGGCTTTGTCCAGGTGTTTTGTGCTAAGAGGTTGACAGCTATGGTGAGAACTAAATTCACTAAATGGTAGCCATTTAAGTTTCAGTCTTCCTCTCTTTCACAAAACAGCTGATTTGGCATAGTGGTATGTTGCTCTGACTGTTTTGCACAGGGTCCTGGGTTCAAGACTTGGCAGTGAAATGCATGTTGGTAACACAGCATTTTATTCTAGCAACTTTCCAAGATTATGCAAGCAATGTTTAAAATGTGTCCCTGGTTTTTGGGCTTTTGTCCCTCCCCTCCCATGGGTTGGGAGGATGGTCTAATGGTTAAGGTGTTTGCCTTACAAACACAAGGTGCAGGGTTTGAGTCTCACAAGGGATAATTGGCTAGGCTTACAATGGCTTGCAAGGGCAGTTATCCTAGTACTATCCTATGAACCAATACATTTTGGCATTTTCCAGATTTCTTGTGCTGCAAAGTTGAGAGATACAGCCGAGTGTTGAGTAGATTTTACAAGGAGCTGAGAGCTGCAGGGGAAGAGAAGTTTAGTGCTGCTTATGCTGAGACTGCTTGCATTGTTAATAGCACAACAGGTAGTGTACTTGCTTTTGATGCAGAAGGCTGTGGGTTCTGAAAAATATACTATAGCAAGATAAGAGTGCATGCTATACATTCTGGAGTGTGATGCTCCATGGCCTGTTACCCTGAGTAGTCACTGCTATTAATCAGACACAGTATAATGAATGTCCCACCCATTTGTGTTCTGCTGTGCTTGATGACATGTGTAATGCTTGTCACTAAGACCTGCTGGGGATCATTATAAACTTGATTAATGCTGTAATATTCTATGTAGTAAAGAAAATTAGAGAATAGGCAAACTGTACATCAACACCCTGATTGGAGAAAGAATGTTCTCCAGCAGGGTATTTATTAATGTACAAGTAATGCCTGCTGACAAATGAGTCTGCCACTTCACAGCAACATATCAAGCTGTTGTGGAGCTCGGACTGCAAAAGAAAATAATGTCTGCCATTGTTTTATGCTCGCTAAGCAGTAGTTCTGCTGTTTAGTGAGTGCAAAATGTAAAACCAAAAAAAAAAAAGAGGAGAGACACTGTGTGTGTGTGTGTGTGCATATGTGTGTGTGAGAGAGAGAGAGAGACAGAAAGAGATTGAGAGAGTGAGAGAGAAAGCGAGCGTGATCTTGTGTGTCTGAATGTGCGTATGAAAGTAGAGGAGACTGTGTGTAAGAGAGAGATCGAGAGAGAGTGAGAGAGATCTTGTGTGAGTGAGTATGTGTATGAAAACAGAGGAGCCTGTGTGTGTGAGAGACAGAGTAAGAGTGATCTTGTGTGAGTGTATATATGAAAGCAGAGGAGACTGTGTGTGTGTGTGTGTGTGTGTGTGTGTGTGTGTGTGTGTGTGTGTGTGTGTGTGTGTGTGTGAAAGTAGAAGAGAATGGGTATGTGTGTATGGGACAGAGAATGGGCTCTATGTAAAATTGTTGTGTTTTACTTTGTTGTTTTTTTTTAAGCACTATATTATTTTTTTTATATATGTTTGATGTAAAATGCTTCCTCCCAACACCATTAACGTATACTACAGCAAGTTTAAAACATTAGGCGGAGGAACTATTTTGCATTAAAAATATATATAAAAAAATAAGCAAGTAAAACACAATAATTTTGCAGAGAGCCCATTCTCTAGGTGCAACAATGCCCTTCAGGGTGTGTGTTAATGTGTAATTAATGCCCTTACAGGGGCGTCAGGCCTCATAACACTCCTGGGTAGGTGTTAATTACACATTAACACACACCCTGTCAGGCATTAGTGCTTGCTTATCATGCAGTCAAGAGCAGCTAATGCTGGAACCAAAAATGAGATAGTCTGCAGCTGGTGTAACAAGTTCAGAGGTAATAGTAAACAGCCAACTAGTGGAATTTATAGGGACAGAAGTAGTTCTTTTACATGGTCTACTGACATATACAGCATTGCATGACTGTTTAGATGCTAGGTATGCAGTGATCAGATTATTCATGAATAAACATTACAATTTGTGACTCTTTCAATTGGAGTCTGGTTGCATTATTCATGTAAATGCTGAAGCTTCAGGCTGTGAGGGGGCAGTGAGGCAGAGTTCTCAGCTGTGACATCAGTCTCTGGTTATCAGAAGACCCTCTTGAAAGGAAGAAACTCAGTATTCATTGGTTGGCTTTCCCTCCGTTAGGTGGTCTGACTAGCAATTGACCCATCACCCATTCAAGACCAAATGTAAAAAGGAAGGCTGGACTGACCATCTACATCTTATAGGGGTACATACATTATCATGTGCATATAACATACGGGTATCATTGCAGATTCTTTTGCCAGGGATAACAAGCAGCAGCAAAAGCCTTGGGATATTGTGGCAGATTATGATCCCCATGCCATATTCCAGTATGACAATTAATTCCTGGTCTAGTCCTCTGAGTCCCACCTGTCAAAAAATGGGTATCACTGTCTTAGGCTATACATTCTCATATGGACATTGCTGGCATAGACTGGGCGATTCAGACAATTAAAAGGGGAAGCAGAAGCATCAATCAGTGCCTTTAGAAAGTACTAATAAAAAAATAAAACAAAGGTGGGCATGGGTCTCATCTAGATTACTAACTCTTGAGTAACAGTAACTGGGATTATGTTTTTATTACTTCTGTGCTATATGCACCCGCTTTAAGTGATGCAGTCTTTTGCTGCATTTACCTCTTTTAATGATTAGATTTTGTAGTGATAGATTTACACTAGCTAACAGATCCCTTTCTCCATTTACCTGCAGTGGTGGTCCACGTCTTCTAACATTTATTTAAGAATGGACAACCTGTACATCTTCACCCTGATTGGAGAATGAACATTCTCCAGCAGGGTTTTAATGTAGAAGTAATACACACTGATACACAAGTCTGTCACTTCACAGCAACATATTAAGCTGACATGATGCTCTGGCAGGAAAAATCAATGGCTGCCGTTTTTTATACTCACTAAATATCATTTTGCTGTTTACTGTATTTATTTAACATTTGTTGACCGGGAAAGTCCAACTAGGATAGAGCCTATTTTCAGTGGAGGCCCGGGGAGAAATGCTTCAGAATGCATGTCTTTGGAATGTGGGAGGAAACTGGAGTACCCGGAGGAAACCCACATGAACACATGGAGGACATGCAGACTCCACACAGAAAGCACTCCAGCCAAAAATCGAACTGGAGAACCTCTTGCTGTGATGAAACAATGTTAACCATTGCACCACTGTGCCACTCAACATTAATCGCTGTACCACTGCACTGCCCAAGTGTAAAATTTAAAAAGTAAATAGATAAAAAAATAATTTTGTGTGTGTGTGTGTGTGTGTGTGTGTGTGTGTGTGTGTGTGTGTGTGTGTGTGTGTGTGTGAGCCCATTCTACGTGCAAGAATGGCTTCCAGGTTGTGTGTTATTGGGAAATAACACCCTTCCAGGGCTGTAGAGGCTCCCCAATACACACACCCTGTCAGCATTATTGCTTGTTTGCTGCTACTTATTGAATTATCTATGGCTGCATTTAACAGTGCTATTTTTCAACAACTAAATTCAACACATTTGATGTCCTGCTAAATATATCAACACTGTTGATTGCTGTATCTTTTGCTTTATTTACCTGCATCTCTGATCACAGTCAGCATATTCCCCTTTGTAATTTCAATCTTCAGACTTAAGCAATATGGCTGTAAATGGAGTATGCAAGCCTGACTGCTTCTTTGAATGCGAACATAAACGTGAATATTTTGTACTCCATTTGTGAGTGAACTTCCACCAGTTGTGCTTTATTTATGAATCTGAATATTACTGTGAATATTTTTCTCATTGTGAATGTTAATGTGAACTAGGTGCTATATCTAAATGTAAAAAAAATTAAGTTTGTCTGAGTGTGTAAACATGCACACCTTGTGCCTGGATATGACAGAATGGGATCTGTTAACCAGTTCACCCAACTGGTTATCAAAAAATAAATAAAGAGTAAATAAAAATAAATTACACCTTCAACTAATATATTCCATTACCCTATAATTCCGAAATACATTTTAAATTTACCATATTAGCATATTACTTGACGAAGAACTTGTTTTTCTGCTCAGTTTCCCATATCTCTTATAAGCTTGGACTTGCATATAAGATCTTTTCAAATGTATTTTTCTTCACTGTACCCCTCCTGCTTTGTGCCTCTGTTGACCTTATCTCATGACAATGAGGATGATGATGGTAATGACTGTGATTTCTGAAACTGCTAGGAATTAACTGACAGTGCTTGCTTTGGTTGCCCAAACCTACATATACCACATCTATTTTCTCTGTTAGAAAGGATGTCTCTGTTTATATGCAGGCCTTAATACTCTCCATTTTATTTGATTCTTTAAATCCTTAAAATGAGCTTTAGATGGGGATATATTGGAATTACTGGAATTTCATTTTATCATATCCTGAGAGTTGCTCTAGGTCCCTGGCCCATTTGCTTCTAAAAGTGAATATGTGCTCCAGCAAAGCTAATGAAATGGCACCCTGTACTTTTTTCAGATTAGTATGGAATGGTCTGCTATTGTCATTCAACTTACTGTACCCAATGCCTCTCTTAAGAAAGAGCTTAGTGTCTTCCCAAGAAAAATCAACTTTTTTAAAGCAAGGATGAGGTTTCACATTTGTCTAGTATATACTGTTGATCAAATATTACTGATGTTAAGCCTACTTGCAGTAAAATAACAATAATGATATTAATTCTGTTTTTGTTATAAGAAAAAATAGAGTTCTTTTACAAATTAAATGATTGCAAAGAATAAGAATGATTACATACTATACAAGCAACAGCTAGTGTCAAGTCATAAGTTTTTTAAATGATTAGGTTTAATGTTCTTTCACAAAAATAAAGCTGCAAGTCTAATGTTAATTTTTCTTTATCTTCTACTGTGTTCAGTTTAAGTATGCACCTCTGAAGAGTATTATTGGTTTCCTCTTACTAGTTTGCATAATATTAATTTACTCCTAGCTGGGTTGCATTGTATAACTTTTATTATTTGAAGGTAAATGCTCTGCAGATGTCTGATAAAGGCAAATCCTGGTGCCCAGTGGAAACATCAGGTTATGAAAATACAAAAGTGATTTTACATGTCATATTAGGCTAATGCATAGATCATGCATGCACTATCAATGAATATATCTTGAACTTCTGGACTGTGTATCATCTTTCCCAAAAGTTAATACGTTATTTTGGCAGCTCATGTTTCAAGGACTGGTGTTAATTTTGTTTTAAAACCATTACAGTCATTTTTTAGTACAGATAGTATTACTACTGCTACAAATAGAGTGCCATTGTTATAACAACTTGAGGGAGACACAAGTAGATTCTTCACTAAAAGTGACACTAAATAGCTTGCACTAAGTATTAAAAATTTGTTTTGCCTACATATGTGCTTCACAATCTGAAAAAGTACAGAACTGTAATGAAAAAGCTGCAATAATATTGCTTTTTTTGTGTTTTGAACATCCTGCCTTCATGCAAATGTCTCTCACTGGGTGAATCACAGTATCATATTTCCTGAGTTGTAAAATTCAAAATAATTAATGGAGTTGCTCTCAGCAGTTACCAAGTTTCTTTACCTTCATATAATAAAAGGCTCATTAGGTTTTTGGCCCCAGAAGAAGGAATGACAGTGCACACTATAAAAGCTGTGACATATCTATATCTATCAATATATATATATATATATATATATATATATATATATATATATATATATATATATATATATATATATATAAACTGAGGCAGCAAGTGCTTGATTGTGTCCACAAATCACATCTAGGAACAGAAGGGTGTAAAGTAAGAGCAAGAAACATTATATTTTTTCCAGAATTGTCAACAAAATTGGGAGTGGTAGTATACAGTTGTGCCATCTGCAGTACACACCATAATAATACGCCAAAGGAAAAGATGACAACATACCCAGTCCCAAATCATCTGTGCAGCCAGGTGAGTAAAGTTTTTTTTCCAGTTTAGCTAAGTCATTTATTGTATATGTATGGCTTATTATTCCAAAATTTCCTGAAATAATGAGGTTGACATTGTGGCTTTGTATACTTTCTGACTTTGTCATTCTGTTATAATGATGCCATTTGATGTCTCATACCATGAGACTGACCTGGTCAACAAAAATAAATTAAATTTAATATTAAAATAAAACTGCAAAGTGTTTCATTGAGAAACTGCATGATGAATACCTCAGGCATGTGAAAAAGAAAGCCTTAGCACTTTATGAAAAAATTACATCTGGTAGCCAGGAATGGATTCCAAAATTTCACAGCATGTGAGAATATGTGGTTCATTTCATTTAGTGCGAACCCATGTAGTTCTGCACCATTCTGTTCCTGGATGGGGACTCTCATGGTTGCAGTGTATACCTGTGGGCTTAGTGGAGTCTTCTGGAATAGCATTTACTGATTTACTGCTGTGCACTCCCATGCCAGATGGCTAGAAGTCTGTCTACTGGGTCTTATGACTACAAATAAACCTACTTCAGGTCTCATGGTATCTGTTCATCCTCTATGGTGGTAACAATAAAATGTGTGTGTCACTAACCTTTTAAGTCACCTTTAATCAAGTTGCTGCATTTCTTTAATCCAGTGAGATAAAACAGATATGTTTAGTACCATATCATCTACCTACAAATGGCTTAGCCAGGCTTTTTGTAAATACTGTGAAATATGCTCTGTAGCCAGCATTGACCCATTCAGTACAACACAAACTGGACAGTAATGTATTATAGCATCCTTGATACTACAACTTGGGCATCTCCAATGATGCTTTTTTGTGAACTAAAATCTTCAGTTCTATATTGATTTAATAAATGTTTATGTAGAAGTAGAAGCTGTAAAAATTAAGAGTCCCAAGCTCCTAACAGTAAAGATCAAAGTGTTCACAGTTTCTGGTAGACCAAACAATCCTCATACCAGACTACTGAAAGGGAGAGAAGAATGAGGCCACTTTTCTACACTGCGGACAACGTCCTTGAGGAGAATTACAAATACAGTATGAAGAGCTATTTAATTACTGAGTTTCCAGTGATGATGGTAATATTTCTGATATACTGACTCGATTCTCAGGGATGGAATCCAGCTATGTTTGATAGGTATCTCATATTCAGCATGCATGTTTCTGAAATGGGGTACATTAATCATTTTGAAGGTCTAAAGCTCCCTATCTTCAGTTAGATAGACCTTGAATAAAAATTAAAAGGATGCTGAAGGTTACTACAAGGAGCATGAGGGGAGGAAATGATACTTATTTTCCTGAGCCTTCGTGGTTAGTGCAGCAAGCAAGAAGCTAAGTGTCTGCCAAACAAACCACAGTTGTACCATGTTGAAAAGTATACACTCTGAGATCTGTAATTCATTGTAGAAACTGTTGCCATTGACTGGTAATATAATAAAGGACATACAGAAATGGGAAAGGGACAGAGGTCTGATTAGGGAGAAATATCAGGAAGCTAAAAAAAAACATCATGGTTGGTCAAAAAACAAGATAACAATAGAAAAGGACATAACTAAAGAAATTAAAGAGGGCAGGAAGACCTTCTCCTTCTGGGGGAAGTGTCCACTCCCCACATTTTGTTACTGTCATGCTAAGATAATTTTTGATCAGAGAAAAAGCATATAGCAGATACGAATAAGCATGTCTCTCTTTCACTGGTGCAGCATTACTTTGGAAACATAATACAAAAGAGATTAACAAAGAAAAGCACATTGCATTTACAAGTATTTATTTAGTGTAAAAGAGGAAACATACACTTGAGCATTTGTGCTTGTACTAAAAGTTCTGTAATTGATTCTAAAGCAGATGAAGGAGATACAGAACATTAGCTGTTGGCACTGAAAGAAGATAAAGCTCAGGACCAGATGGGTTTTCTAACAATCGGAATATTAGTAAAAGGGTTTTATTAATACATATCACCTTTACTTAAAAAATTCTTCCAAAAGGTAACAACAAGAATAAATAAGTTAATTTAACGTAGATGAAGCCAATTAATTATGTATGGTCTAGGAGAACTATGATTTTTCATTGCGTTCTTATCAGACACAATACTGGCCATAGAAAACTTGATTAACGTTTTTGCAGAGAACACTAGCATGAAGCAACTGTGGATAATGGAGTAGCCAGTCTAATGATGAGCTGATCATTGGCAATTAAGGTTCACAGCTAAAAAACGCAGTGTTAAACCTGAAAAATGACCCAGGGGCACTGTACAGTCCCAGTGGTAGTGAGAATGCTATCTTAAAGAAACCAGACTAAGAAAGAACCTTGGAGTTATAACCACAGTTAGTATGATTCACCAAAGGCAGAGTGAGGAAGTAGCCATCAATACCAAAAGGATACTGGGTTTCATCTCCAAGGGCAAAGAGGTAATACTTGTTCTCAAAGATCACTAAGGTCTCAACCGTTATGCTGCATCTGTTTCTGGGGGTCATACAAGGAGAAGGAAACAAAACCATTTGGGTTCAGAGAAAGTAAACCAGAATGATCAAAGGAATGGAAGACAACATTTGCAAAGAAAGAATACACACCCTGAGACTGTACTTTTATTGATGAAAGAATGAATAGTTGAGGCATGCTGGATTCACAAAAACATCCAGGAGACCTGTGACTGAACTTAAATTAACTGGAAAGGAAAGTAAGAGACAATAGAAAAGATTACAGCTTTCAAAGAGATGGGTCTAACTTCAGTTTAGAAATGAGGAGGTATTACTTCAGAGACAGTCTTATGAACAAAATAAGATGGACCTCTTGGACTGGTGATGCAAAAAAATAAATAAAAATAAAAAAAGATCATTTAAAGGGAATTAAATAGATGGGTAAAAGGTGGAACTTGGAGAATAACTATTGATTGCTAGTAACATCAACTGAGCATAGGCAAGCTGTTAAGTGCTCCTTGGCTGTCATCTGGTACATTATAACTCACAATTACTCACTTGCTTAAAATATTCCTTTTGCTTACAGGGTTTACTTCTCAGTCATTCGTGATTCTGTTCATTTTGGGAACAAAACCCAAAATCTGTAGTCTTGACGGCAGCTACTGTTATTGTCATTTCAAAATCACCATCAATGTACATTTTTGTGAGTGAACTAATAAGTGGAAAACTATGTCCTACAACTTTGTGTTTCAGTCATAAAACACTAAAATCCATTTAACCAAAGCAAAGTTTTAAGTGGTCTTATGTACAGCATGTCTAGTTAACAAAGACTACATTAAAAAATAAAATAAATGACTTATTAGTTGGCACTGTCCTTCATTTACTTGTTGCACAATAGTTTTTTTGTTTTTTTTTTGCTGTTAGTGTAATCTAATTGGCCTTTGACTAACTGACTTTCATAGGTTCCAAGCAAATGTCACAACTTTGCTCAGTCATTTTTCACAGGTAGTACAACAGAAGAAAGAAAGCTCATTATGGACCAGACTTACCTTAGGATGAATGTTGAAGTAACGATTGCTCTCAAAGTTTTTTCTTTCATTTTCAGAATAGTAAAGTAAGAAGCTATCCTTGATGATGAAAAACCTAGAGAAAAAAAAAATGTATCGGCAACTTTACATTTCTTCCTGCAGATGAATCATGGTATTTTCTTACATGGAAACATTGCAGTATAGTAAGAGCAATTATAACAGAACTAGGAAAATGAGTTTATTATTGCACTTTCATATTCAGTTTGAAGGTAAATCAGATTCACTGGTTTACAGTGTAGTTTTTGCTCACAGTGTAGATTCATTGATGTTGTCCCTAAATTTACATTTGTACAGAATATATGGGGCCAAGAAGCATCACACCTGTAATTCTATTCACAGCTGGATCATGGTCAAATAGGGTCCTAGGCAGTATAAGTGACTAAGACCCCATCCATTCCAATATAACCTTAGTTGGCTTTCCATCATCAGTTGCGATAAATAGTGTTCAAATTTGTCAGTCTCATATAGCTGTCTACTTTTCATTTACAATAATCACAGTGAATAGTTCTGAAACAGCTCTTTTCTTAACCAGTTCTCTGAAGTAGTTCTTAAGCAATTCTTAGCAAAATATCATAAACAGTTCTTGATTTAAGCAGTTCTCAATGAGTTCTCTTCTCAGACAGTTCTCAAGCATTCTCATTTTAATCAGTTCTTTCCCTAAGCAGTTCTTATGTAATTTTCAAGAAGTTCTCCATTTAAGCAATTATCTTTAGTGGTTCTCAAGCAGTTCAATTTTTAAGCAGTTCTCATAGTGTCATAGTTTAAGTACTAGGCTAGCTGCCTTGTGGACTATTTTAAGCCTAGCCAATTTCCCCTTTTGTGCTCAAATTAACCTATTTTATTTGGTTAGAAATTGGCTTTAGCCATCCTGTGGTTGATAAAAAAAAGTTATGTCTTACCATAATGTTCCATCTGTGTTGTTGATCTTCACTAATTCTTGACTGTAGGTTCAGTTCCGAGCCTCAGAACTAACTTGGCCATTTACTTCAGCTCGCACCCTCCGAACTCTCGAGCTAGGCTTTTACCCATAATGCTCCTCCCTAAATTATCTCAGACTGAGTTTGTCTACTTTAGCAGCAGATAGAAAGAATATAAGAAGAGACCAATTATGTGTCACTATTTTGAAGCCAGTTGTGGGATAATCCGATCCACTAAGAGTCTCAGGATGGGGGTTGGAGAGGAGGAATGTCAAGGATTAGTGATGATCAACAACACAGGTGGAATGTTATGGTTAGATATAACTTCTTTATCTGATGTTGTCAATTTTCACTCAATCCTTGACTGTGGGACAGAGTCCCCAGCTACTTTAGTCTTGGGAGGTCTCACAGAAGAATATTCCTAAGCACCATCAAACCAAATCATGCCCATCCCCTTGAGACCTAATCCAATTTGTAATGAGTGATAAAAGTATGAGGAGAAGACCAAGTGACCACTGCACAAATATCATCCAGGGATGCTCTTGTATAAAAACTGCAGAAGTTGCCACCACTCCTGTTGAATGGGCTTTAACTGGGTGTGGAAGCTGGAGCACTTTTAAATGACAGATAAAAGTAATACAGCCTCTAAGCCATTTTGCCAAGGTAACCTTTGAAACTGGATTACCTAAAAATAGAGAAGAAAATGCAACAAATAATTGGTCAGACTTTCTGAAATCCTTTATTCTGTGAAGGTAAAAACAAAGTTGGCTGTGGACATCTAGCAAATGAAGGGAGCACTCTCCTTTATTAGTAAAATTATGGAAGAAGGCTGGCAATTGAAGTGTCTGATTTACATTAGATTCTGAAACTACCTTTAGTAAAAAGGTTGGATTGGTCCTAAGGGCAACCCTATCCTTGTGAAATATTAAGTATGGAGGTTTGCAGGATAAGTCCTGAAGTTCAGACACTCTTCTGGCAGATTTAATAGCCACCAAAAATAAAATTTTCCAAGACAAGAACTTTAAGTCACAAGTTGCTGATGGTTCAAAGGGAGATAATATAAGGGATTGTAGGACTAGTGTTAGATCCCAAGGAGGAATTGATTCTTTAAATAGAGGTCTTAACATCAGGAGCCCCTTTAAAAATGCTTTGAAGAGTTTGTGTGACATTAGAGATGAGCTATCTAATCCCATATGAAAGCTGGAGATTGCCACTAGATGAACTTTAATTGCTGATGCAGAGGAACCAGATTGGTAGAGGTTAGCTAAGAAATCCAAAACCTTATGAACTGGGCTCGAGTAAGGATCAAGTTTCTTTTTAAGGGCCCTGTTCACAAATTTTTCCCATTTATTTTGATAAAGTTTCCTAGTTGAAGGTTTGTGATGAGTCACAATACTTTGTTGGACAGGATAGGATAGGAAAGGATGCCTGCAATCAGGGAAATTGGTGAAGCCATGCAGTGAGCTTGAGATGTTGGAGATTCAGATGAAATATGCCTTCTGGATGAGACAACAGATCTGGAGCTGGGTCCAGAATCCATAGTTCCCGAAGAAGGTGAAGCCAGAGGAAAGAACACCAAACCTGTAGAGGGACAGAAGGGATCAATGAGGATTAGTGAGTTTTCTATCTTCTTGGCTTTCTTTAGAAACTGTGAATTCAAGGTAGTTGGAGGAAAGGCATAGAGAAGACAGGGGGGACAATCATGAAGGACAGCATCTCTGGGTGACTCCCCTGGGGGGGATTAGGGCAAAGTAACTTCTGCAATTGTTGTTCAAAGGTGAGGCAAAAAGATTGCAACAAGGTTTGCCCCAGTGACAAAAAATCTTGTTTGCCACTACAGGATTGAGAGACCAATTGTGAGGCATGAGAATAGTTCTGCTCAGCTTGTCCATTATCACTTTTGAGCTCCCCAGAATGTGCATTGCTATGAGAAAGCGGTTGGAAGAAATCGCCCGTTGCCAAACTCTGAGGGCTTCTCATCATAATGGGTAAGATTTGGTTCCCCCTTGCTTGTTGATATACCAAATTACTGACATGTTGAACGTTTGAATTGCTACTGTTCCCAGAGGAAGGACATCCTGGAATGCTTGTAATGATAGCAGCACTGCCCTCATCTCCAGAACATTGATGTACAAGTTGGCCTCTAGTTCAGACCACGTGCTTTGAACTGTCCTTCCCAGATAATGCCCCCCCCACTCTATCTAGGAAGCATCCGTGGTCACAGTGACTTGGGGTTGTGGAAGAATGAATGGTTGCCCCAAGAGAATCTGGTTGGAATGGAGCCACCATGAAAGATCCTGTTTGCAGTGACCAGTAATCACAATTAGGTAAGACATTGGTTGATGAATCAGAGACCACTGGGAGACAAGTAACCACTGCAGGGTTCACATGTGATATATTGCTAAGGGAACAAGAGTTATTGCCACTGCCATTGAGCCTAATGTTTTTAGGACTAATTTTACTGGAACTCTTTTGTTTCTTAGAATTTGACTGGCTTGGGATCTGATGCACTGTAGTCATTCTAGATGAAGAGAATCAATTCCTGTAACAGTGTCTAAGCAGGCTCCGATGAAGTCTAACTACTGAGAAGGTTGTAAGCTTGACTTTTTGTAATCCATTGTTACTCCTAGAGATGCACAGAGGTGCAGAGTATAATGTCTTCCCCATTCTAACTGACACCTGGTGGTAGCGGTGAGGAGCCAGTCATCAAGATATGGAAAAACTTGAATGCCCTGTAGTCTGTGATGAGCTGCAACCACTGCCATGCATTTAGTAAACACCCTGGCAGCTGTGGTGAGTCCAAAGGGCAGTGCTCTGAATTGGAAATGACTGGCTCCCAGCTGAAAGTGCATGAACCTCCTAGAGCATTTGTCCATCTTTATGTGGTAATACACATCCTGGAGGTCTATAGAGCACATCCAATTGCCATTTTAAAAGAAAGGAAGTATTGACTGTACCAAGACCATCCAGAATTTGGTTCACTTAACTGCCTTGTTGAACTGCCTGAGATCCAAGATTGGTCTCCAGTCCCCTGTATTTTTGGGCACTAAAAAGAACCTTGAGTAAAACTCAGATCCTGTTTGGTCTGGAGGGACTTTTTTGGCTGACTCTTTTGTTGAGCAGTTTTTGAATTTCTATAACTCCTGCTTCCCTGTGACTGGGTGGGGCATACAGGGTTTCTTTCTGGGTGATTGGGGTAATGAAAGTGGGATTTCATAACCTCTGGATATAATTCTCTGCACCCATTTGTTCATAGTTAACAGTTGCCAGGCAAATTGGTGCAGAGAAAGTCACTGCCGACTGCCTCCAGAGGAGAGCAATCATGCCCCCATTCAGGAGTGCTGATAGGAAGTACCAGAGAAAGATTCCATGGACCCCTGGTTTTGTGGTCCATTTCTGCCTCTGGGGTGGCATCTTCCATTACTTTCTCCTCTGCCCCAGGCAAAGTCTTTGCCGTGTGAATCCTGGAATGGTGGGTCCTTTGGATTTTTTTAAACCATATTCTTCCACTTCTCTGGTTCCTTGAGTAAGGCAACTGAGGAGTGGAAAAATGTACGTCTATGGCAGAAAGGGTCTTGCCATATTTTTCACATCTGGCTAGTGTGTCTTTTTTTTCATGGGACCAAAAAGGGTAGATCCATCAAATGGAGCATTGATGAATGATGCTTTAAATGAATCCGCAAAGTGACACAAGCTCATCCAGTAGTGCCTTCTAATGGCTATGCCTGAACCTGCAGCTCTAGTCATACATTTAGCTGTGTGGGCAGTCAGCCTCATGGACAAGTTAGAAATTGCATCAAGGGTTGCCAGCTGAGAGGTAACTTTGTCCCATACCCCTTCAGCCACTGCTCTTGAGAGGGTATCCGAGAGCTCTTTGATCAGATCCATCTGTAATCTTGTAAAGTGCACCATATAATTCAAGGACTTGAGAGCAAAGATCATTGAAGCATAAACATGCTTCCCAAACCTAGCCAAAGTCCTATACTCCTTGTTAGGAGGCTGGATAGTTGGACTTTCTTCAGCAAATTCCTTTTTTGTGACTGCTGCTATCATCATGGCATCAATGGGTTAACCTTTGAACCAGTGTGGCTCATCCTTAGGAGCTGAGATGATTCAATCAGGCCTCTTGGGGATCAGCTCAATGGAGCTGGGCATCTTCCATGCCCACTGAGTGATCAGTTTAATAAGATCATCATCGGGTGGAGAGATCCAAGAAGTAGAGGGTTGGGCATGAAAAGCCTCCAGGTATACTGACTCCTCCAAGGAAGATTGGATGGAAGACCAGCCACCCCTCTGTTTCAAGATTTCTAGGATGTCCCCAAAGGAAACATCATCAGGGGGTAACCTGGGGGAACCTTCCCATTTATCAAAATTGGTATCTTCAGTGAAAGACTCCTCTGGGGAGTCTAAGTGCTTCCTCTTGCACGTCATCTTCACAGGTACTTCCTCAGGGGATGTTCCAGGGTAGTGTCCAAAGAAGAAACAACCAAAGTGGGTCTTTCCTGGGACTATTGTGCCCTCTGTTCTAGGGATGAGATGGAAGGCAGCTCAGGTTGAGGAGATGTGGAAATTTGTTCTGACAGGGATGGCAAAGATTGTGACTCCCCAATGGACAAAGCCTTCTTCATGATTCAGATGGCTGGCCCTCTGTAGAAGGATGGGAGCCTTGAACTGAAACAGACTTCTTTGGAACCAGGGTCACACCCCACACCGAGGAAGTGACCCCCGAAACAGAAGCCTGGGTGGATTGTGCAAAGGCAAAGCACCAAGGGACATGGATGGCTCTGAAGTTAGGGAAACCAGTCCATGTACCTCAGACCTGACCAGAGAAGATCAACCATGGGAGACCTCCAGTGCCGAAGGGTCAGAGGAACTCAAGGCAATTTTCTGTGGTGGAAACAAAGTTGCTACTGGAACTGAGGCAGTTGGTGCCAGGAGTGTCAGAAACAAGGGCTCCAAAGTCTTGATAGGAGTTGGAGGAGGAAATGGTGGTGTCATAGAAGAAGAAATTCTGACACAGGGTTTGGTTAGGAACCAAGGACAATCCCCTCACTACTAGGAGCTGATCCACCAGTCTCATAATGTTGACTTCAGACAGACTCCTAGTGTATTGAACCAATGCTGTAGATGGAGACCTGGAAGGTCTGACATCAAGGAAGGGGCTAGGTGGTCTGTCTATGTGAGGGTCAACAGATGAAGAGTACCTAGATCTAGGTACTGATATTAATTTTGGTTTGTCTGGTGCTGACAGAGTCGAGGAAGCCAATGTCGACTCTGATGCTTAAAGAAGTTTGGTTCCAAGTCCTGATTTCAGTGCCAAGGAAGTGGTTGGCACCGAGGAATGTTTTGGTGCCTTCTTTGTCTGTTCTGAGACACTGGAAACTGAATAAGGATGTTTCCTAGAGGAGGCTGAAGAGGATGAAAACAAACTGGCTTCAGTCTTTGACCCAGAAATGGCCTCATCAAATTCCGATTTTAGAAGTCCTCTTAAAACTAATTTGTTTTTACATTCTGTGAGAGTTCTCCTAGAGAAACTGTGGCAAACTGAGCAACTGTCTTGTAAATTGACTTTTCCTAGACAGTACACGCATAAAGTATATGCATCTGAATTAGGCATTTTGCCCTGACACTTCTCACACCTCTTAAAATCTGAGGTGCCCTTAGATTTAACAGGAGAATCTACTTTTCCTTCCATACCAGCCATACACAGTCATGCAATAAAAGAAAAATAGTCTTTTTTTTAATAGAAAGGATTAAATAGACGAAATACCAACTATGGTATTAAAGAATATCTCAAAGGTAACAAAGGGGGAAAAAGAGAGAGCACCAATAATGGTACTTGACAGAAACTACCAATGCCAGAAATAAATAAATAAATAAATAACAAGGCCACTCATGCACTCACAGACTGTAGAGAAGAATGGAGAGGAACAAATAGAAAAATAATTATGCTAATGAGGTAAATAGCCTAATAGAGAAACTTAATGGAAACATTTTAATTAAAAAACTTACTAAAATATCACCAAAGGTCGACAGCAATAGAAACACATCTGACACATGAAGTGGCAAAAAACAAAAAAAGCCAGCAAAGGGTGGAATCAGTACATATATTAATTTATTAAATGTTCAAAGATAAGAGGGAATAACCCTACTATCCAATAATATCCAAACCGGTTTCGGCTTCAAAAAGCCTTCTTCAGTGGATAAAAAGAAATGAAAAAACAAACAACGATACCTATATATAATCCAAAAATGTAAAATGAGAACAAATGAAGGCAAAGCATTGGTCCCTCAAAATTGGTCATTAAGACCAGGTGGAAATAATGCTCCAAGTTTAACAATCCATTTCCGTTCTTTAAAATTAAGTAACTCATGCCAACCTGGTTTATCCCTGCATTTACCCCTAATACAATCAATAACAGTAAATTGAAAAGAAGCTGATGGATGCTTCAAAACATGTTTATATAGAGCATTATTCTGCCGTTTGTTTCTAATATCGCTGAGATGTTCCCCAATCCTCAGACGAAACAGCCTCGAGGTTTGCCCCACATAAAATGCAAAACATGTACAAGGAACCAAATAAATGACCCACTCTGTGTTGCAATTAGCCCAAAATTCAATATTGAAAATCTCAGGAGTATTCCGACTACTGAACTCCTGGGTATTTTGGACCCAAATGCAATATGAACAATGACCACATGAGATACAGCCCAAAACCGGTCTCCCTGTTAAAGAGAACTGTGTGGAATCTTTAGAGTCAGGAAAGGCCCTCTTATAATGATTGAACATTGAACCTAATGTTCGTCCTCTCCTAAAAGAGAATGAACATCTGTCCCTTAAGAAAGGGTACAATTTGTCATCTGCCATCAAGATGTTCCAATGTTTGTGAATAATATTCATAAATCCCCTGGTATTACGTCCATAAGTAGTAACAAACCACATAGGCTCATTGGAATGATCTTTATTCTTTGCCTTGTAACATAATAAGTCTGACCTATTTTGATTAGAGGCCCAGTTTTTAGCTGAACTAACTGTACCTGGATGATAACCTCTCTCCTTAAACCTACAAACAAGATCATCCCAAATAAGGTCAAAAGTATGTTGACTAGAGCATATCCTTCTAGCCCTAAGAAATTGAGACTTTGGTATGTTCTGGATGATATGTTGTGGGTGGAAGCTGGTGGCATGTAACAGGGAATTGTATTCAGGAAATTATCTAAATAATACTGTAGACAAAGTGCCATCAGAATTTCTATTGATCTCAACATCTAGAAAAATCATCCTAGATTTATGATAATTTATCTTGAATTCAATTCCCCATATATTATCATTAAGATAATCAACAAACTTTTGAAGATAAACCTCATCAGCCTTCCACACCAACCAATAATCATCCAGATAACGTCTCCAAATATCCATTTCACACATACAGATATTATGGTTGGGGTCATAGATCATGACTTCCTCAATGTAGGCCATAAATAGGTCAGCATAAATGGGTGCGAAAGACGCACCCATGGCCATCCCTTTTATCTGCCAGAAACATTGTTTCTGGAAATAAAAGACATTGCTGGTCAAAACATATTCTGCCAGACATACCAGAAAAGTGTTAAATCCAGGTTGATAAAGACCAGATCTACCCAACCAATAATCCAAGGCCTGCAAACCCGCCCAATGTGGAATATTAGTATAGAGAGAGGTAATGTCCAGAGTACATAGTAGCTAATGAGGCTCAAGTTGTGTATCATTGACAATATCCAAAAACTGAGTGGTATCCTGAATGAAGTGGCAAACAAGATCTGATGTAATTTATGGAGGAGCATTATGGGTAAAAGCCTAGCTCGAGAGTTTGGAAGGTGTGATCTGAAGTTAATGGTCTAGTCAGTTACGAGGCTCGGAACTGAGCCCACAGTCAAGAACTGAGTGAAGACTGACAACATATTTATATATTACCCCAATGAAAATAAATGGGATCATACCATAGATAATTTGAGGAAACTAATGCATGGGATAAAGCATTTATGAGTTGCCTCTGTCCATTAGTAGTACTTGGAGCAGTTCTGGGCTAAATATTCTGTTTCTCATTAATGGATCCAAGTTGAGCTCGAATATAGACAGGGATTAACTTTATTTATGTGGTTAGGGAGTCTATTCCAGAGCAGTAGTATCCTCTGTGACATATACCTGTCCCTCCAAACCATTCTGGTGATGTTGCAGAAGAAGTTTAGATTCCTAGACTGAGTATTTCTGATGCCATTTGACTTGCTGTTGTGCAGTAAATCCATCAATATTGGGTCAGAGGATGCCTTATATGCCAGACACAGGTCACCTCTTAGAAGTCTGCAGGATACTGAGCATAGTGACAGGCCTTTGAGTAGGTACATGTTGTTTCCACCTTGTATCCTTTTATTAAGCATGTTTTCCTTCAAGCAGTTATGCAGTTTTCAAGCAGTTGATAAGTATCTTTCCATTTAAAGCAGTTCATAAGCTCTCCTCTTAAGCAGTTCCCAAGCAGTTCTCCTTTTATGCAGTTTTTATCTTCAGCAGTTTTCAAGCAGTTTATTCATCATCAATTTAAACAGTTCTCTTCATATGCAGTTCTTAAGCAGTTGTAATCATATGCAGTCCTCAAACAATTCCAAAGCATTTCTCCATTTAGGTAGTTTTCCTGTTCTGAAGTTATCTTTAGTAATTCTCTATTCAGGCAGTTCTTAAGCAGTTTATAAGCAATTATCCGGGTAATCAGTTTGTTAACAGTTTTCAAGCAGTTCTCTCCTTAAGCAGTTCTTTTTTAAGCAGTTCACAATATAAACAGCTCTCCAAAGCAGCTCAAGCAGATAAGAAGTAGATCTCCATTAAGCAGTTCTTAAGCAGTTCTCAAGTAAATTTCCATTTAAGCATTTCTTAGCAGTTCTCCAGTTAAGCAATACTTAAGCACTTCTCCATTTAAGCAATTCTCCAACAGTTCTTTGTTGAACTACAATATACAGCTTGCAATATCATACTCCTGTTCTTAAACAGCTCTTCATTTAAGCAGTTTGTAAGCAATCCTTAAGCAACTCTCACTTGAAACAGTTTTCAGTTTTTAAGCAGGTTTCCATTGAACTACAGTGTCAGGGCTGTGATACT